>NC_092820.1:162382452-162552452 GCF_023375885.2 Dermacentor andersoni
TGTGTGTGTGTGTGTGTGTGTGTGTGTGTGTGTGTGTCGACCTTTAGAATTGCTGTCCCCATATTTTCCTCTCTGTTATTTGTATGGAGCACATGTCTGAAATGAGAGGAGTAGCTGTCTACAGGCACCAACATCTCCTTGAACACGAATAACATTTGAAGAATAAATGACGCTTCGTTGAAAGACACAGTGGCCGGCATCCATCCGCTTCTGTTATAGGGAGGAATTAAGACTCGACCAGAGGTGTATATATAATGTCCCATTCTTGCGTCACCGGTAAACACCACTGCAGGGAGTATGCCTTCTGTTTTTCTGTTATCCACATTGCCGCATTACTATTTAAACCTATGCTGCCGGAGCAGCAGGCGGTGCTGTGTCATTCCAGCTGCAACTACAGAAGCTCCACACAAAAGAACTCTCTTACCGGAATTGCAGTACTCTCGCGTAAAATCCGTTGCGAGCTACATCTCTACAGACTCAGGTTACTGACAACCACGTGACTGCGTCAGCGCGATACACTAACAATGTTCCCTCTCTCCGTCAGGTATAGAAGGCAAGAAAGAAAGAAAAAAAGAAAAAAGAAAAAGCGTTTCTGAATGAGCTAACGTTTGTTTCAGCCGCCCTCAAGACGAACACACCGTGTCGAAAATATACACACGGCCGATGACGTGGGTCCGTGAAATTCGGCGGGTCGCCCGCTTCGGTTTGCATACGTACCACCATTTTCGTGCCATTCACGTCGGTTACGCAAATGAAGACATCAGTGGTTCCGACTAACCGCCTCCCTTAATCGCGCCTTTCTCCTTTCTTTTTACAAGCCGGGTGCCGCCACAAATCCGACCAAAGAAAAAAAAATGAGTGACATCAGAAAGGCACCAAAATCCAGATTGCGTTTCGAGCTGCACGCGTAGCCCTCGCCGTGGCACGTGCCTATTTGTCGCTAAGCGAGCACGTGGCAGGGCGCGCGCTGGCTGGCTGGCGCTCATGCAGTGGTTCGGTTCAGCCACGGGTTGTACCAAGGTGGCCTTGGTTTAGCGCAGCGTTTCGTGGAGTCGGAAGCATTAGCGCCGCACGCGCAGTCGACAACAGATGGCGGCACCAGGCACGAGTTACCTCCCCCCCCCCCTCCTGCGCCCCCTCCCTTCCTGCCATCCAACGTTTCTGCCATCGAAGCTGGCCACGTGACTCGAGGAAACGCCCGGCGAAGCAGCGGTGGGCGGTGTTTAAACGACCGGCGTCGGCGGCGCGCTGCCCGAAACGATCGCTTGGGGACCGCACCAACCAGGATTCGAGCCCGGGGTCACGTGTTCGGGTCCCGTCCGCCGAGATTCGCCCGCCTGCTCACGAAAGCGGGGACGACGCCGCCTGTATTGGTCGATCGTTGCGCGTTTTTCTTTTTTCCTTGGATTATTTTTTTTTGTTCTGTCCTCCACCTCGCCAGACTTTCTTTCTTCTTGTGTTTCGTTTTTGTTTTTGTAACTTCCTTGCTTTTTTTTTTTTGGGGGGGGGGGTGTTTTTACGTCGCCCGACATTTCCGCGTGAAAGCCTCACCCCTCGGTTTCATATTTGATTTTTCTTCACCTTCTACGCCGCTGTTGCATCATCGGAGCCGTCTGTTCACTTTGTCATAGCAAAAGCTGCTTTCTGTGTCTCCAAAGGACACCGCTACATATGTCGTTTCTGTCCATTACAGCGCAAGCTGACGTCCTGGTGACCTCCGCGGTCAGTGCGACGTCAGGCAGGAACGGGACGTGCAAATCACCTCGAAAGGCGATTTCGATTTGCATACGATCATGATGAATCCGCTATCGAGAGTGCCGCCAAAAGCGGTGTCTGTTGTCCGCCCTGCGCTAAAAAACAGGGCATATTATACGGGGTGATAATTTTTAAGTTTTGCGGAATTTTTAGAAACCGCCAGTTGCAAATAACATAATTTTAGTCCTTGAGCTGGATTATTCAGAGAGGCGGATATTACTTGCACGAGAAAGCTAAACACATATTCAACTAATAAAAACATCACTAATTAATTTCTTGATTAATTACTTTATGACACATATTGCAAGTTACGAATTATAGCCGCCAAGCTTGCATAGCGTGTCCACTTGCAATTTCTTTCCAAAATTACACCAGTTTAGAGATATGCGCCATAAAACTCGCAGTAAACATGCGCTGCAGGTCCACTTACTTTTTTTTAACAAAACGCTCTTTATGCATTGAAGCACTAAAGTAACTGGAACGCCCGTGTATTTCGTACCCCACTTTGGGAAATGATATCTCGAAACTGGTGTCATCTTGAAAATTCATTTTAAGTTGGTATATACGTACGCCTTGCTAAAACCTGCTAAAATTCTTAGATTGCAATGTGTGCTGTAAAATAGTTAATTAAGAAGTTGATTAGGGATTTTTTTTTATTTAGTTGAATACGCGTTTTGATTTCTCGTTCTGGTAGTGTCCGGCTCCTCGAATAATACAATCAAGGACAAGAATTACGCTATATGCCACAGGCGATCTTTAAAAATTGCGTAAGACATTATCATCCCTTATAGACATGATTTGGATGCCACGGTAATCCGCATACTCGTGGTATAGTGCTTCTATACTGTGACAGTTAGATCGCATAAGACCTCGTGCAAGATGCCCCAGGCTGCGTCTTTTCCGAGCATGCTGTGACTCGTCAGGATGGCGGACAGCGCGATGCATAACAGCAAAGTTCATAATTTTTCTGTTCCCTTTTCCTTTTTTTAACCTCCATGGGACAAACAGGGGACGTATAAGGAAACGAATGCAGCATAGCTTGACCCGGTCCTGCCTCTAAAGACGACGCAGATAGGCAAGCTGGCCAGACGACATTACGCATCAGATATGCAAGCTACGTCAGAAAATATGACGCAACAACTATATATCTAGGAAACAAAGGCTTAGAGAGGCAATAAACAAAGAGTGCAGCAAACTTCCTATCGCAGCTCATATCAAAATAACAGCCAAACAGAATTTGTAAATGACGCTTAACATGCGCCGAGCCTGATGGCGAGCAAGTCCATAGATGGACTGCAAAACATATTTAAGCACAAAAAAAAGAACAGCAAGAAAGAATAAAATACAGAACGTAACAAGTGGAATTGTGGGGTATAGGTGATGTCAAGAAAAGTAAATAATACACCAACGACCATGCAGGCACCATCTCACACAGTTTATTGTAACACAGCGCCATGCTGAGAAGAGGAACAATTATTATGGAAGAAAAAAAGAGCGTAAAATCTACAAAAACCTATAATGACTTCTGCCAGCCTGCCCGAGGCCCTTTTACCAAGTTATACCGTTCTTATATATAACCTCTTTAGCACACTTGTTGAAATTGCAGAAATGAAAAAGAAAAAGATGACTAAAATAGCTCTATAGCTTGGGCTGGTTGTTAAATTACAACGTACCCACCGCGATTCCTCTATCACCAGAACTCTTTGCCTTGCTCAAGAAGCTCGACGCTTGGCTCGCGCATGCGTACTGTGGCTTCTCAAGACGCACTCAAAAGCACGGCACGACAGGCACCATCGGCATCTCACTTATTCTCCTGGGGATATATATATATATATATATATATATATATATATATATATATATATATATAGTCTGGCTGGTGTCCGGCGCACCAACGTGCCCTGCATCGGAAACTGCTCGTAAACTATTCTGGCCCCTAAGTTTGTTGACTATCTCAGTGAAGTAGACTATCGATTATTGCACGCCACCCGCGCTTCTGGACGAATCTCCGCCAAGACAGGATCGAGGTGGCACACGTCATCCGTTTTGAAGTCATTACCTCAGAGAACTTGAATGGCTCGCGCGGCAGGCTTCGCGCACTGTCGGCAGAAGGAACATTCGGAGGACGCTTAAGTTCCGCCTTTAAAGGGCCCCTCACCAGGCCCCATAGCAAATTTTGGTTATACGCTGGAAGTTGTTACGTGTCCTCTAAGGAGCGTTCATCTGCCGCAAATTTTTTTTTCGAATCTGCTCATTAGTAGGCGATATAGAAAAATTTCAGTGCCGCGAACCCATGATTTGAGCAGGCGGGCTCCACTGCCAAGCAAGACGCTCTCTCCACTCGCCCCCGTCTAGCCTACGCAAGCGAAATTCCTTCACTGCGTTCTCCCATATCAGACCACGAGGACCGCGTGACGCATACGTCACAGGCCCCGCCTTCACTTTTTTTTTTAATTTTGGCTCTCGCCTTTTCTTTTTTCGGCGCTACGCACTTTCGCCGACGGCGTCGCGCGTGAGCTGTTCTCATTTCGCGCAGCGCACGATTTTGGGCGCTGTGCATAAGGAAACATGACCAGCAGTATAATTTATTGCTACACGAATACTGAGGCAGAACAAGCGACTCTCAGAGCATGATCACGCGCTGGAGCACGGTAGAAAATGGCATAGTTTCGGAACCTGCGCACGTGACCGCATGACCGTGGGAACAAGCAGACGAAGCGGAAGTAGTACATCTCTCTTGCTTCGGTGCGAAGTAAAACAAAAAAAAACACGCAAACATTCCGTTTGTCTGTTTTATTATTTCTCTAAACTTCAATTCGTCAGTTCAAGCAACAGATCGCACAGATAACAGATGCTGTCTTGAATAATTCTCGAAGTCACGTGTCACCACGAGCGACGTCACACTGCGGACGCGACTACGTAGGCGCAGGGCACGACTACGTCACTGTCTGGCTTGGAGCGCGGTGGTCGTGAGGAGAAGGAAAAGCGGCGTCCGGTTTGAAATTTCGGATCTTTTCGCGGCGCGTAGCGACGTAATACTTTGCAAACACGATCGTTATCGCGCAATGCTTGCTCTGCGCTTGTCAGCTCGAAATGGCCAGACCTGGTGAGGGGTCCTTTAAGAACGGAACGCGAAAGCATTCAAGTATCCCTGACTGCTCACGCTTCCCGCCAGCTGCAGCTTATGTAACCGTAATGTTTACTGGGAAACGCTAGCGGAGAACGTTATGCACGAAGGCGAACTTTCTGGCAGAAACGCGGCCTTTTGCGTGGGCCACGATGGATGGATGGTTGGATGGATGGATGGATGGATGTTATGAGCATCCTCTTTGGAACGGGGCGGTGGGTTGCGCCACCAAGCTCTTGCTATTATACTGCCCAATGTCCTACCTAGGTTAAACAACGAAAAAAAAAGAACACTATGAACTACCACGCCCAAATTTTCTGATCCCCTATTGCGAGCTGTGCTTTTGTACGTCTCCGTCTTTTGTCGTTTCCCTACTTTCCTTCCACCAATCCTTCAATCGCCTCTTACTAATGCCTATTGCGGACATGTTTGCTTTGCCAATGCTCCAGTTGAACCCAAGGGCTTCAAGGAGGCCACTCTTACCACCACTCTGACACCACTCTTACCACGATAAGACGCTTGGTAAACCAGAAAAAGCGCAAGAACGAAAGACGGGTGGCGACGCCTCCTTGAAGTTCCCGCACCTTGTCGCTGTGACGTCATGGATTTTGATGGCATCTTCGAGGGCCTACTTAATTATGTAGAAGTACAGATTCACTACATCGTGTTCTAAAGGAACCGAATATTAAACATGACAATTTTCGGGAACCTTAACTCAGCCAACGCGGCCCAAATGCGAAAACATACTTTGGAATCCCTGACGTCACACTGACGTACCGGCGTCGGGGATTCGGCGCGAAATTCAAATACTGATACTTCGACCTTCATTTTCTCATCTAATAATCAAACTATTATTTTGAAATGAGTGCCTGCAGGGTTCTCAAACAATGCTTTATCAGTCTCAACTGATTTATTGTTTCGCTTTAGTGTCCCTTTAAACAACGAAGCAGAACATGATTGTTAAGGTGGCGGGGTTAAATGTTCAGAAGCAACTGTTTGGATATATATACGTATGAACCTATGCCAGACGCATCAGTAGGGAGCTGCGTCTTAATTTTGACCACCTGGGTTCCTTTAACGTGCACCTAAAGCAAATTACGCGTTTTATTTTGCGTTCCGGCCCCTTACTGGAATGTGGAGACCGTGGCCGGGGATCGAGCCCTCGACCTTGTGCTCAGCAGCACGGACGCCGCAGCCGCCAATGAGCCACAACAGCGACTATGTGTAGGCGGTCGTGTAAAGTTGTATGTCCGCTCTAGGTTTCGTTATAAGTGAAGGAATCAGTGACGTAAGCAAGACAGGAGGACAGGGTGGTGTTCAATACACGGCGGCCATGATGTGTTTCTGGTTCCAGCAATGACTTCCGGCGCATGCAGTCGGCAAAAGCATAACCTTCGAGATCGGTTTCTCTCACTCTGAGATGAGCCGTCGCTGCTGTGCGTTAGTTTGGGCACCACCTGCTGATTAAAAAAAAAAGTTATCACGCTCGTGATGTTAGGCATATATTGTTTGCGAAGGCGACCGGGTAATAAGAAACAACACTTACGAACGAAAATCTCTTTTTTTTTTAATTCGGCAACGCAGTATTGATGATACGATACGTGGTTTAGAACAAACAGCCATGCAGGCAAGAAAAATATAAAATGCAACATTATTGTTGTTGCGGTGCGAATAGTTTAAATCTCGTAAAAATAAAGATAGTTCACGGATAAACGTTCACTTTCTGTGGAGGAGGAGGACAAGGATGGTGCTAGGAAACTTGCAAAGGCATGCCGGCAATTACTACTCCCGAGCTTTTAGTACCACAGAATCTTTTTCTCACATGCGAATATAGAAGCCACTGGAGCGGCAATGATGTTAATTCTCAAAACGTTAGATGTCAGTGCAACTGCATACGCGTTGTCTTATCGTAGGCCGGATCCCGTGATCTATACACACTCTAAGAACAGTTTACACCCTTTGGCGTGCCCCTTCTGCCACACAACGATAATCGTCATCTGCCTTGATGCGTTTCCTTTCTTGAAAACGCCGCGTCCGCTGCTTTCCTGTCGGGAATGCTATCATGCTGATAACGCGCATGCCGTTAGTTACTGGAAAGTACCGGGCTCGCAGCGTTAAAGAAAGGAAACGCATCAAGGCAGATGACGGTTATCGTTGTGTGGCAAATATAGACCCCAAAGGGTGCAACTGTATTTAGAGTGCACTCTAAGAAGAGTTTACACCCTTTGGAGTGCCCCTTCTGCCACACAACGATAATCGTCATCTGCCTTGATGCGTTTCCTTTCTTTAACGCGGCGAGCCCGGTACTTTCCAGTAACGAACGGCATGCGCGTTATCAGCATGACATAGCATTCCCGACAGGAAAGTAACGAGCGCAGCGTTTCCAAGAAAGGAAATTTAATGCGGGCAAGACAGATGGCAATTATTGTTGTGTGGCAAATATACCCTCCAAAGGGTGTAAACTTTTCATAGAGTGTAGAGTCACCCACGATGGCCGTGGTGTACCGGGGCCTTAGCCGAGATGCGAGGTCGATTCTGGTAGGTACGCCAGCAAACGAGTTTAAACGTGACACTGATTTTATCAGAAAAGCACCTTGACCTTTTCCACGACAAACACCGGAACGAGAGCGTGACAGCTTGAATTAATTTATAGGCAGATAACTTATCATGTGTCTGATGCAAAGCCAGGCCTTCAAGTTCTCCATTACTAAAGAAATGTGTAATGGATTGTGCGAGTTAGGGGTTAATATTCCTATGGCCAAACAGAGAGAGAGAGAGAGAGAGAAGGATTGCAACTATATAGGAAGTCCACATTCACCGCTTGCATGCTTAATCCACAGCTCTTCGTGAAGGCGTTACGTAACGCTTCCCGGACCCACATCAGCAACGCATAGAAGAGAGTCCGTGCGGCACAATAGCCGCTCCACTGCAACAACGGCGGAGAGCTCATAAAAGAGTGGACCCTCAAAATGACCCGGGCAACCGTACACAGCACATACATGCACACAAGGCAGGGTAAGAAGAGGGACACGCTCGTAGTTCATACACGCGCACCCAGGGGGCGCCACGTCGAGTCCTGCGGAGCTCGGCTAACAAAGGCGCGGCTATTTAGGAGACATTTGTGCGTGCCGAGCGCGATATTTATGGCGCCGCGCTGAGTACAACGGGCCCCCGATCCCAGCGCTCACTGTCTCCCCCCCCCTCCCCCCCGACCCTCTAGTACTTGCGACACACGCGGACACGCGCAGCGGGACGCCATTGATGTCAACGCTACCCATAGAGTGTGCGCATGGGGGATTAGGAAACATGCGTGGCTGTCCCCTACTCCGTGCTTTGCCCACTGTGTATGTACTTGGACGGCGCGTCAACAAGGACACAAATAAACAGGGCACGCCCTCTTCTCCGGTGCGCCCACCTCGCGCCGCGTGCGGGCGTGATGGGTGCCGTGTGCACGGATTCTCCGCGGTGCCTCACGTGCAGCTTTGCGCCAGTGTGGTATACATGTCGCCGCTCGTAAGAGGCTCTGCTCCATTACGCGATGTAGACGGCTCGTCCTATCAGCATGCAGCGTCGAAGTCAAGACCGATGCAGGCTACTTTGGCTGTCCAAACAAGGCGGCGCGGCTGAGCTTCACGAGTTTCGCTACTTGAGAACCCGACGGGAAAGTCGCCTGTGCACACAAAACGGTAGTCGCGTTTTATTTATACCCATGCCGTTTTGTATAAGCTAGGTCGCGTTTTTACAGTTGGGAGATAGTATAGTGACATTTTAGAGAAGAAAAAGGCATAAACTAAAATGGCCGCGCAACAAATATGACGAAACTGGCTGCGGCGCCATTGCACAGGTCACATTGATTGCGCACCGCTTATGCTAAATCTAGATGCTGCATATGCAGCAGTCGATCTAGCAACACGCTGTTTCTGGTCCTCGTGCGGGGGCGTGACAAGCGACTCTGCCTGCTGTGTGCCGGACTGCCATAAGGTAACAACTTTCTCAAGCCCGAGTTGCAGTCCCTTGCTGATTGTCATATAGCCGTTGACCATTCATATATATCACAAATGCCGTGGGTGTGGTCGCGCTGATTTCCGGAGCGCTATTTGTAAAGTTTTCTTGTTTGTCACACTGCATGCAGCGCAATTCCGACTGTGTCAATTTACATCAACACTTCTTTCGTTCGATTGCTGTACAACACTGCCAGCTTCTCTGCAGACCAGCAAACCACCCATAAATTTGTATGGTTGATTCTTCGTATACTTGTCTTGAAGCGCTGGATCTCTTTCGTTTCTCGAATACGTCCTGTATGTATAGCGTGGTTACATGCACTTGCATATTACCTGTTATCATTTGCTGCATTCACGGACTCTCGAAGCAGCTATATAGTGTAGGGAATTGTGTCCATGTTTGTGTTTTGTTCGTCTGTTTTCTAAATTACGGATCAAGTCAGTATTGCGGATTACAATTTCTGCTTTCCGTATTACGGATTGTCCAATTTTTGCGGCTTTTCCGTTTTCCGGTTACGACAATGAGGCTGGCAGCACTTCACATGCAGGTTCTTACGTAATACTGGAGCAATATATTCTGGACATCTGCGGATTCCGCCATATTGTCGAATTCGCCATCTTGTCGGCTCTGATTGGACAAGGGAACTGCTGCGGCCTCTCTGATAGACTCAAAGTGCCGCCATTACAGTGATTGTAGAATTTGAGAATATGGCAAAATTCGCCGATGTCCAAAATAGAACCCCAGGGAAATCTTTTTATAATGTATATTCAATGCAACCTTCTAGAAATGGCGGTACCGGAGCACCGAAAGATTGGCAAACTCTATGCGTCTTCTCCGTGAATAATTTGTGGCTTAAATGACTCATTTAAGCCACAAAAATTAAGTGTCTCAATTATTTCTCATTTTCTGTAGGAAAGCATAGTGTCCCAACTTATCGTACCAGTTTTACCAGATACAGCACGTGTAACGTTCCCACGATACTGGCTATAAAGGAACAGCTTGAACTATACCATATAGGTTTTCTTAATACATTCCATAGGCTTTGATTGACCTAATCGAACTATATTGAATGTCATGTTAAAATTTCCGGGAAGAATAAACTATATAGCTTTCGTGATACACAACAGAGGCGCCGCCTGGTGTCAGTATACGCAGCGATCGCTGCGGGTGCTCGCAGACTTTCACGTCATCCGGCATCACGCGCAGCATCGACCGGACGAGACAGCAGGGAGAAGACGGGAGGGCTGTAGGGGGGTGGGGGGAGGGTAGGAACGTGGTCCAGCACCGAGTGGACAGCGGCGCTCGCTCGTCCTGTCCGTGTCCCATACCACGAAGGACGTTCCGGCTTCTCGCGTTTTGGCTATTAGACTGCGAGGCCTACACCCCCCCCCCCCCCCCCCCGCACCGGCCGTCCTCTCGTCTTCGTGCGGTGCCTAAATCAGGCACGCAAGTGGGGGGAGGGAGGAGGAGGAGGAGGTGGAGGAGGACGAAGCGGCGGACACCATACACGCACATGTGACTCCACTCGAGACTGCAGCGTAGCGCACGACGTGCAGGTCTCTGCAGGAACGCGTCGTCTCGTCGCCGAGGCAGCCATTCCCTTGGTCGGCTCGAAAAAAAAAGAAAGAAAGAAAACAGAAATGAAGAAACAATATCTGTTCGCAGGGGACATGTTTCTCCTGCTCTTGCGATGTAGTCTTGCTGGCTTCTTCTGCTGATTCTTCGGGGAGAGGGAGAGTGTCTTGTCGCCAGAAAGACAAAAAGAGGAGCAGCATCTGAGAGGAGAAGGGAAGGGGATAGAAAGCAAGGTGTGCTATAGTCTCTGAGCTGGCCCCGCTGGCTCTTCGCTTATGGGCACACGAACGCAAACATCACACTGCGCGTCTTCTCCTGCTGCGTTCTTTGTGTTTCTGCTTTTTTCACTTCCGTGCTTTATTTTGCGAGCGCACTTTCGAGAATGGGCGAGGGGCGCCGCGTCTGCGTCGACCGCTCGGACGACGCACACGCCACCTCGCCGGTGGTCCCCTTCCCGTGACCGCCTTGTGCCCCCCCCTCCCCCCCCCCCCCAACTATAAACAGGAGCCGGTACTTGACAAGATGATGGCCCAATCCGCGCAGCCCCCGTATAGAGAGGAGCCGAGCGCACGTGGCTTCGGCTCCTCTGCGACGTGCTCCCCCTGCCCCCGCTGTCCAGTGTTCCGTGGCATTCTCGCCTTCGCCCCTGTAATATGCGCCGGATCGCGACACACACGCGCGCCTACGGTAGTATAGAGACAAGTCCCCTCCCGCCTTTCATCCTCATCCTAGCTGTTTTCTTTTTTCCCGCCTCCCGTGTCTGTAATGAACTTCGGGCGGTCCTTTCGTCACGCGATGTGCATTTCGTTTTATCGGAAGTTCGTTATACCCGGATACGAGTCCGAGAACGTCTCGTGGTACTGGCGATATCGATGGAGACAAGCATGGTTAGCTGTGTGTATGTGTTTGTGTGTGTCTGTGTGAGCTTGCTTTCGTTGTGCGGCGCTTATACCGGGCTGTTCGCAGTGCATTTGAGTTGAGAGAGAGAGAGTGTGTGTGTGTCCAGACGGCCTGGTTCCTGGTGTGCAGCGGACTCGTGTGGCGAACAATCGGCGGTGGGCCTGACAGGTCACTCGCGGCATGTGAACAAGGTCGCGCATGAAAGCGTCTCAATGGCTAACCGAACGCTCTTTCCCAATTTCCTTTCTGTCAAAATGGGGAAAGAGAAATGTACGTCTCAGTGAGGATGGCATTAATCTCGCTGCTTTGAAAACGGCCTCAGTAGTGCGGCATAGTCCAGTACTCACTCCTTATTCTGTCCTTATACCACCCTCTGCGTTGACTGATCGGTGTCGGTGATTGGCAAGGTGCCTTTCAGGCGAACTACGTAAGGGCGAAAATAACTGGTCCGATATATTGGAAGGAAATTTTCGTACATTTTCTGACCTATAGTATATAGTATATTCTTCACACTATCATAGGACGCTCTTTCTCGGGTATTTGCGATGCAGCTTGCCTGTGCTGACAAACACCTGCAGAACTAATATCCGTACGCTGGAAAGCGTTCAGGCCCAGGCACTTAGAGTGCCTCTTGGATTGTCACGATGCTCGTCAACAGCTGAAACAATTGTGGTTGCACACTGCTTCCCAGCCAAGACCCATATAGTCATGGAAGCGCTCAGAGCACACGTAAGACACCTTGCTCTATAGCCCCTGCCTATCATCTAGACTCACTGCCAGATAATCGATCACGCGCCTCCTTTTGTCAGACAATCCTGTCATATCGTGCATACCTTCCATCAGGTTGTACAGCTCCAGCGAGAGTTCCGTTGCCCCCATGGTGCTTGGCTCAAGCAAAAGTTAGACTAATGGTACCAGGAATACGAACAAAAGCACAACTCTCGTCTCCAGCACTCAAGCAGCTTCCACTGCTCTTGCTGTACGAGACATACAACGAGCATCATCATCTATATACTGACGCTTCAACCACGGTGAATGGGTCTGAAGGATCGGTGATCTTTCCTGCAAAAACCTTTACCGTAAAGATTCGACTATCTCGCCAGACTATACACTGACTGCCGCGGAACTCGCTGCTATTCGTTGTGCACTTCGCGTAATTTCTGATGAACTGCCCAAGAAATGGAGCGTGTGCAGTCACTCCAAGGCTGCTTCTCACTTTTTTTTTTGGTTTCTGCCTTACGCCGCGGACACCACGAACAACTAGTTCAAGAAATCAGACTGCTGCTCCACCACCTCGTCGAGCAAGTACACATCACGTTACAGTGGATTCCAAACCACTGAGGCATAATGGGCAATGAACATGCCGATGCAGCAGCACGATCTGCACGTGAGAAGGGCTTGCAAGACTCCGTACCGTTCTCAAGAACAAACGCAGCAATGAAAATGCGTGTGCTTGCAAATGAAGCCATAAGATCTTTATGGAACACACCAAGCTTGAAGCACACACGTCTGCACCGACTGGACCCGTCCCTTCGACTTCGAGCCCCATCTGGACTCTCTCGGCTCGAGACAACAGTACTTTGCCGATTGTGGCTTGGTATCACTTACACAGGATATTTTGCCTTCCGAGTCGGTATAGACGAGAGAGTAACTTGCAGTCACTGTGGAGGCGAGGAGACTATAGAACACGTACTTTGCCACTGTCCTCAATACAGCGCGCACCGGCTGTCGCTAGCGGCCGTGTTGGCACGCCTTGACGACAGGTCACTTTCAGAACAGACAGTCTTGAAATGTCGACATGAACTGTCGTCGCCCCGAAGGTCGGTCAAGGCTTTGCTGACCTCTTTACGTGACAGTGGCCTATTAGAAAAGCTATAATGATTCCGTCCCTTTTTCTTCACGCCTTTCTTTTTGTCCTTTTTCTTTTTCCCTTTTTACTTCCCCTTTCCGTTCCCCTAGTGCAGGGTAGCAAACCGGAGGCTTTAACTCTGGTCCTTTCTCTCATTTGCCCTCTCTCTCACTCTCTCTCACCCCCCCCCCACACACACACCAATCACATTGTCTATACACCTGTCGCCGGCAGTCACTCAGCGTTTTAGCCTGCCGTGGTCGCACGAACGGGAGCCGCTGCTGGATCAATTCGAGACCGCGAGAACATAAGCTGTTGGTTCCCCCGCTTCCCATGCGCTGTTGTGCTGATAGAGCCAGTGTGCGTATATGTGTGTATGGATGTGATAGTTTACATTTTCTTCTTTCCTTTCGAGGCAGTTCCTAATACTATATGAGACACATATTTAGCATCAAGCAGAACTTGGTTCTTTATCTTTATGAAAACTCATTCAGTATTGATCAATCGCACATTTCGTCCGATGCGTTACCATCACGCTCAACCGGCCACGTCGGCAACGCAGTCCCCTCTTTCCCTGTTGATAACGACTGTTTTACGCAATAGTGTAGCTACTTTTTTTGCAACAATTATAGGCTGTTTACTGTAGTCAAATTACTCCAAGTAAAAATGCCCGTCTATATTCAATAAACGTATTCGTCACCCTCAGCAGCAGCGTCATATGACCCCTGGTGCCATGTGTGCATGCATGTTTTACAAGTGCTCTTGGAACTATTGATAAAATATTCAACCATATAGACCATTCCACCAGACTACCGCTGATAACTGTTTGATCAGTCAATCAATCAATCAATCAATCAATCAATCAATCAATCAATCAATCAATCAATCAATCAATCAATCAATCAATCAATCAATCAATCAATCAATCAATCAATCAATAAAATCGATAAATCACTTTGCTTACTTACTTGCTTTACTTAGTTTACTTACCTACTCACTTACATATTACTTTCTTAGTTTACTTACCTACTCACTTACATCACTTTCTTGGTTTACTTACGAACTTCACGTACTTTACTTTCTTAACTTGCTTACTATACTTCACTCACTCACTCACTCACTCGACACCGTCTCTCGAAGAGACCGCAAGCAAGTCGGATATCCGTTTGTGTACAAGCTAACAATTTTAGAGGTGTCATTTAAATTTTGCACGCCATCAGAGCTTGTCCACAGTCTACAGGCGCGAAATGCTATGTTCAGACTACAAGCTACTACTATTTTTATTGTGCACGCGAATGCAACAACGAAAGCCTATGTCCATTCCCGAAAGCCTATTCCAGCTTGAGCTCCGTGGCACGCAGCCTGCGTGCCACTGAGCGCAAGCTGACGTTCTATTTGCGCCCACAATCGTCAAGCGAGAGCGGTTAAAATTTATGGATATATATATATATATATATATATATATATATACACACCGACAGTGTCCCTGAGGAGACCACCATCGGTTGCACTTCGCTCTTCCAATGTGTCGAGTGAGCTCCTGAAAAACACTTTTCAATGTGGTGAACGCCAATTACATGATGGATCCGGGATATCAGAGAGGTGCACGTAATTCTAGCGCATTTCTCTCGCATTTGCCGCTAAATATGGACTGTTTCTTTTTTAAAGGCGGTACACACTGCCGGTATCGAAGCCGTAACAAGTTCAAACGGTGGTATATATACCGCCGTATATGAACACGCCCCCCTTTTGACACACACGCTTTCCTACAGCTACCAGTGCGAACTCGGCGTGCCGCCTCAGCCGGGGTCTTTATAAGAGAACAGCCCTCGACTTACGCTATACACTTATGGCGCTAAAAAAAAAAGAAAGAAAGAAAAGGAAGAAGAGAAAAAAAGAAAGAAAGAGAAAAAGGAAGTGGCCGAGCCCCCGTCACGCGGTGGTCATCTCCTCCCAATCGGCCCGTACTCCGGTTATGCCATCCGCGGGGTAATTTTGCGGCGGCTCTTTCCGCGCTCGCTCCTTCGAGTGTCGGGAGCGGCCGCTTTCGTCCGCAGCAGCTAGAGAAGACGATGTCTGGCCCGGGTCATTCCTGGCCGCCTTGATCAAGACGTCTAGTTATCGACTATGCTGAAACCCCCACGCCCTCCTATGCGCCGCCACGCTTTCAATCTCTTCTGGCTGGCCCGCCGCCGTCGCTTCTTCACCCGTTGAGCGTGACGCGCCTGCATGCAAGCGCCACAAAAGCCCTCCTGTGCGCTGCAGTCGTGTCCGTGGTATCGCTGGCCGCATTTGCCAGGCAGCGCGCGTCACAGCGCGCAACTATTCCTCCGGGCTACCGCTTTTGTTCGTCTGGCAGTTGCCAGACGAACAAAAGTGTATGTGTTTGTATGGCAGATGCCAGACGAACAAAAGTGTATGTGTTCGTCTGGTAGTTACCAGACGAACAAAAGTCTATGTGTTCGTCTAGCAGTTGCCAGACGAACACATAGCTTCGTGCATCTGCATGCACGCTCGCCGGCAGTGACCAGCCGCAGTGGCTCAACGTGCAGGTGCGCGACATTTTCGTTATTTACTTTCACCAGTTTGCACGATCGTTTCTCGTTAGCGGAAGCAGGTTTCTGCCGCAGCGGAGCGGGCAAGAAGAATGCGTAAATTGAAGAGCTCGTTAAAGGGGGCTATGGGCTCAAAATGATGTTCTAGAATTTTTTTACGTGCCATAACCACGATCAGATATAAAGAGGCACGCCGCGAAGGGGGACTCCGGAATAATTTTGACTTCCTGGAATCCTCCAACGTGCATGATGCACTCGATACAGGGTACATGAGTGTCTTTGAAAACAAGGTGTTTTTTTTTTTGAGATTTCACACGGGTTTGGCGCACATGGGATCTGCGCATCTGTGTGGCCTGATGGCAAAAAAAAAAAAAGAAGAAAGGCGAGTCGTATCGAATCGTAATACATATCAAAATGTAGGTCTATACGAGACAAGAAGCGATAATTAGTCGAAGAGTAGTGCGTGGTATAGGCGTAATTAGAGCCTGCTATGGTTGAGAATAAACTACATCGAACTACAGACTGCACTTTCTCCGGGGTCGGCCCATGTGGCATTTTCGTCAAAAAGAAAAGAAAGAAACAAAGAAAAGCTGGAGCGCCTTGCATATTGTGTGCCCTTCCTAATGAGGTAATTTGTGATGATTAATTCACTGACTCTTTAATTACTATATTTACGGCAGACATGTGAACATTAGGAGTATAGAGCGACTTCGAGAACATCGATTTCGTAATTTGTGACATGCAATATCTTGCGCGTCGGGCAGATAACCGGTGGACCATTTGTGCGCCAAGGGAAGGGAAGCGCATGCAGACGAGGACGGCACAAAATTTGCTGGAGCGATGAAATGAGGAAATTTGCAGGCGCAAGTTGGAATCAGCTAGCGCAAGGCTGGGGTGATTGGAGATCGCTGGGAGAGGGCCTTCGTCCTGCAGATATATAAAGATAGGCTGGCGGTGGTGGTGATGATGATGATGATATATTGCGCGGCTCTTTTTTTCTCGTGTTAAAGAAAGCCCACAAAATATAAAAACGTACACTCTAAGAAGAGATTACACCCTTGGGCGTGCCCCTTCTGCCACACAACGATAATCGTCATCTGCCTTGATGCGTTTCCTTTCGTTATCGCTGCGAGCCCGGAACTTTCCGGTAACGAACGGCACGCGCGTTATCAGCATAGAACAGTTTACACCCTTTGGAGTGCCCCTTCTGATAACGCGCGTGCCGTTCGTTACCGGAAAGTTCCGGGCTCGCAGCGATAACAAAAGGAAACGCATCAAGGCAGATGACGATTATCGTTGTGTGGCAGAAGGGGCACGCCAAAGGGTGTAATCTCTTCTTAGAGTGTACCACGCCACTACACGCCCGCGCATGTGACGACAGCGAGTTCAGTGGGAAAGTAAACATCTTGCCTTTGCAGTAGCGCATATCACCTTGCACAGCGCGTCGCGTTTATAGGCTGGTTCTCAAGCTTGCGGCGCGCGCTGATGACGCATGATGGAAAAACTCGCTCGCACGCGCGAACGTGGCCACGGCAAAGCAATAACAAGCGCGCAAAAGCGCGCAAGCTATAGATTGACTTATTGTTATTTTGCCTTCCTTACAAAATGAAGCGACGATGACAGGCGCAATGACAATTGCAGCATTCTGGAAAGAGCTCAAGTTGACAACCGTGCACTGTTGAAGCAAGAGCAAGAATGCGAGCACCACAAACGCATCTGCGCGTCCTCAAAGCCAACTCACATAGAAGTCCCTGTAAGATTCTACAGATTACGAAGCATGCTCACATATCCCAGATAACCTTTGGGTAGTATGTTTTTTTTAGCCCTCTCCCGAGTTCCTACTATGACGATGCAAAAAATTTGAAGGACGCAAGAGTGGAACGCGATAACATTCAAAGAGATCCCTGACTGCGTCTCACGCTTCCCGCGGCAACTGCAGCTTATGTAACCTTAATGTTTGCGGGGAAAGGCTGGTTGCGAAATGCACGAAGTCGAGCTTTCTGATTTAAAAAAAAAAAAAAAAAAACTGCGGCCTCCTGCTTGGTCCCATCCCGGAGGTAGAGTGCACAGCCGCGTCAGAAAATTGCGTCATTTTCAGTTTTATTTCATTGTCTCGCACCTTTAATATTTCTGTCTGAGAAGATTTAACATAAAAGGCATGCGCTGTCTGTCTTTCATCTCATTTGTTTGTTGGCTGCCATTCTCAAAATTCTGAGGAATAACTCCGTCAAGAATGTATGACAAGGTACGAGCAAGTTTAGTGATACAACAGTGTGGCAATATACCCCGCTTATGTTGCACGTCATAGAGCAAGGAGTGCATATGTACATATATATATATATATATATATATATATATATATATATATATATATATATATATATATATATATATATATATATATATATATATGTGTGTGTGTGTGTGTGTGTGTGTGTGCGTGTGTGTACACAGGAATTTTCTCTCACGGGGACGCCGGCGCCGCACGCTTAAGAATCAGCCCAGTCACGGCGCGCTGTAACTAGTTCGTTGATTGATTAATCAATACAAATTAATTAACTACCAAGCACACTAACAATATCGAGACGCCTCTTCGAGTTGCTGCTAATGACCTGCAATTGGTTTCATTCGCATAAAAGGCTCCCGTTCTTTTTTTTTCTCTTTTTTGTTATTTTGTGTGTGATATATAGCTGGGACACTCTGTATAACAAATTATCGGGCCTATTCAACAGCATCACCTTTATCACCACCGAACCCGCGCACATACTTTTACTGTGTAGGCGTTCAGTTGTGGTCAAAGATATTGAAAGACAGCAATACATTCATGCTCGGCGGCGAATGACGCGTTAAGGAATTATACGACTACACTAAATTTTTTAAGAATTCTCGGAAAGTCTGCGTACCAATACAACACAAATCGCGGCGGACGGAGCTGGGGATCACGCGGACGCCGACTGCGATGTCAAGGAGTTTCCGGCAACGTACCGGGAAGTGCTTGGTCACTATAGGAAAGAACGAAGAAAATATCCACAACCCCACGGGCGCCTAGACAGGTCCCAGGCGGTCGACCTGAGACGGTTGCAGACGGGCACTTTCACCAACCCCTACCACCTGCACCGCCTGTGGCCCGCGTTGCACCCGTCGCCCGGCTGCCCGTGGTGCGTGCACGAACGGGCCGATATGGCCCATGTGCTTTGGGAATGCCGACGCCACGTGGAACAAGGACGAAGAGGAAGGGGGAACACAACAGCAGAACCCTCTGAAGCGGGGCGCCTCGCTGAGAGATGGCAAGCCGCCCTCCTCAGCGAGGCACCCGAAGACCAGGAGTGGGCCGTCCAGCGGGCCAGGGCCATTGCCGAGGATCTCGAAAGATTTTCCTCGGGCGATGGAACCCTGGCAGCCTAGCCCCGGGCACCAACATCAACAACCGCGTTGGACAAATAAAGTTAATTCCTATCCTATCCTATCGGAAAGTCTGCGTGCTTGCGCTTCCACTCTGGGAAGACGCCATCCTTAGAGGGTGAAATGTAGTATAAGAGCTATTGCTTAAAAATTAGCCTAGCAGGGCAACAGACTTGCATAACTTTACGTATTATTCATTGCGCCTCTTGATAGAATTAAAAGTTCGTAAACGTCCATTCGGGGTAGCACTAAACTACGCATGCCAGTTGTGAGGCATACAAACCAGCAAGTGCCCCTTCTGAGCTCATCCAAGCCAACGTCACAGCTGCTCTTCGTGCATGCTTTCTTTCTCGGCGCCTCAGCTGTGTGAGACAAACACACAGGGCTGTGTCTGCGGGGCGAGACACGGACGTCCAATTTAACCTGAAAAGAGGAAAGCTGGCCAGGTGCACTGGAACATGCAATGCGATGGCATTATGAGGACCACGGTCACCTGCACTGCAAAATAGTTTTCACCCTTTAAAGTGATAAAAGGTGTAGTTATTTTGCAGTGTACGCCTTTCATTGCACTGCCTCTACATAGTGCAACATTGAAACTCTTCTGAGGGCACATATTGACAATATGATATCGTGCACTGACAATGGGCCCCACTGAGTCACCACCTTCGATCACAGTCTCTGGAATCATCCCACTGTAGTGTATATAGGGCGTCATATAGGGTGACGCCCGCTGCAGGTGAAGCCTAACGGCCGCACGCTCGTAGGGTCTTACAGGTCACGATGACGGCCGTCACTGTGTCAGTTCTAAAAAACCCCGGTGCTCGTCACGATCCAGGTTGTTAGTGAAGCAAAACACTTGGACATTTGCAAACAAGTAAACTTCGATTGGAGTGTCCTGAAAACTATCTTACGTAAGAGTACAGAATACCACCGAAAAGTATTTGAGTTCCAGGTGGTGGTGGTGGTGATAACTTTATTGTACACAGGGGAGTTGCGGACACGCAGTGCTTTTTCTTACAAAATTATTTTGAAATACCAGAATAGGTACAAATGTGTTTTGAGTATAGAGTATTCGAGATACGCGCAAGTCTATACACTATACTGTCTTCCTGACGCCGAGCCGTATGCACATGTCAGCTTAGGCAAGGATTTATCGATTGATTAATTCGCTGATTGCGTTTAACGTACTCACACAGGCTATGAGATACGCCGTGTAGAGTGAGGTGCTCCGAATTAATTTCGACCGCTTGGGGTTTTGTTATAGTGTTCTCATAGTTTCTTCTCATCCGAATGCAGCCACCATGGTTGGAAATTGAACCCCCCGACCTCGTGCACAGCCGCAAAAAGTAGACATGCACAAGGTACTCACAGAAAGTATCTAAATCTAAGATATCTAAGTATCTAAGATGCTATGAGCTTCCTCTTTGAAACTGGGTGGTGGTGGGTTGCGCCACTAATCTCTTGTTCTCGTTTTTATTTGCCCAACGTCCTGCCTACATTTTTGAGAAAACACACAAACACAAAGGATTCCGAGCATCGAACCTTTTGAACCATACTGGGAACTGTGTTTTTGTAAGCCTCCGTTGTTTGTGTCCTCCCTACTTTTCTGCCACCAAGCCTCCAGTCGCCTCTTACTAATCTCTGTTGCGGACCTGTTTACTTCCCCCCTGCTATCTCTGAACCCAAGGGCTTCAAGGAGGCCAGAGGAGCCTAAACCGGCAGCTGGGTAGATATTTTCACATTCTAATAAAATATGTTCCATCGTTTGCCTAGCTTCGAGCACATGCGTCTTCGTCCTTGGTGTACCTCGCTTTATAACTACGCGTTCTAAGGCATCCTGACCTCGCTTTGACAAGTAAGGGGCTTCCCTTTGAGTTTTCGTCAATTGTTTCTTTCCTGATTTCGTTTTATTGCGATAGCAATTATATGGACACTCCAGGCGCGTTTCTGCCGTCGGCGTCACCGTCGCCGTGAGGTTCTGTATGAGTGAAAGCGTGAGGGTGAGCCGGTGAACGCGGTTCAATCTAGCGCGCTCGAGCGAGTAACGCGGCCCGGATCAATACCTGCCCGGATGCGTGCCCTCTCCTGTTGCGCACGACGCAGGGGGGGGGGGGGAGGCGAGGGAGGAGGGGCGCTCTTTTCGGCGGCTGCTACGGTGCCTCTATGTCCTCCTCGCCCATCGCTCCGTACAGAGTGGAGACAACCGCGGCGTCTACTACGGTGTTGGCCGCACAAATCGCGGACGCCGTAGGAACGCGTTGCCGGCGCTCGCGTGGCTCGAAAGCGGTCTGCGACGTGGATTAAGTGCGCGCCCGCGCGGGCCTCAGCTTCAAAGCGATCTTTACAGAGTGCGCATAATGCCGGTAGCTTCGTATGCGCTGTGCTTTCCACGTTTCATACGCGTTGAAGCGACAGATGCACGGAGGTCAATTGGCTCGCGGCTCCTGCCGCTATTCTTAACCCCAACATTCTCACAGACAATTTCCGCTGTCATCGAGCGATGTGTGTTCAGGTTTACCTGTGCGTGCGTGACACCGTGCTGGTTAATTTAGTTAAAAGACGTTGACGGGCTAGTTGGTTTGAATCCATGATAGAATGTGTAAGCGCGACTGAACAAAGAAGCAGAAAGAAGCAGACACACAAAAACAGCGCTGTCTCCGTGTCTCTGTTTCTTTCTACGCCCTCGTTGAGTCACGCTTACGCATTATATGATTGTAATTTAGTTAGTAAGCGAATGTTTACAAACTTATACGGCCGATAAAACTACTATTATTACTTCGTACAGCTATCTACTAATTTGCTATCACAATCGGTGCTTCGCCTTTCCGGCGGAACTGCGAATTTTTTTTTCCCTTTAAGATAGTTACTCACAGCAGGTTTCTTTTCCATTGCCGCCACCCTTTTTCTCAGCCTCTCTCACTTTGCGTTTGACGTTCTTTGTTGCCATGCCAACGTGCGACGCTTGCAACGCACCCTGGCGGTGCTTCTAGTCACACCAGCGTTCCGAGAAGGCTTCATGCAGCGCAACGCTAAGCCTTGCGATCGATTTCTATAGCGCATCACCTTCGGATGAAACTGACAATTTTCGCAAGAGCTAGTGTAGCTACGGTTTTCTGAGATACAGATCGAGAGGTTAGGCATTCAAGCTTTAATGATATGCAGGAGATGTTGACCTGGCTGATCGCCTGACGTGCTACTCCAGTTGCATGCTGGGTGATGATTATGCAATACACAGCGATGAACACATAAACACCCCTGCAATGTTCTTTGCGGCCTTTCGAACGCACCGCCAGCGTCGACCGTCATATGTGACCATCTTCCCCTATTCGTGCCATATATCGAGCCATCCCCGCTGCAATAAAAATAGTCACTTCATTTTTTCCTCAAGCCATACGGTTTTCGATCCATCCATTTTTTCTCAATGTTCTCATTTCCATGAACTTTCGCGATGACATTTTCTGAAGAAAGGGATCTCGTAGATATGGAGAGCTGTACAGCTTTAACTTTGAACGCAAATTGAAGCCGAACGGTCGCACAGCGTAGATAGATACTTTTGTGGCGGGCGCAGCTACCCAATCAAAAAGAAAAGAAAGAAAGAAAGAAAGAAAGAAAGAAAGAAAGAAAGAAGCAAGCACGCCACCCAAGAATGCCGCTCGTTTCACTAGGGAAAGTTTTTCGCCCCGCTTTTATCTTTTGCCCACCAAAGCTTGTACATCAATAAAGAAACATTTGCGCGGCGCACTCTAGCAGGAGCGCCTTCCCTCGGGAATATTCGCTTGCAACACAGCGAACAACTCTCGCAACTGCTCGTTGGGACGTGCAACGTGTTTACGTAGAAAAATTAAACGCCGTCTAAATTTGTTTCGGAATTCCGCCGAGGGCCGCCGCTCCCGTGCCTCTTTCTTTTCGAACGCCTGAGCACTTCGAGACGAGACCTCGTGCGTGGAGCAAGCGATGTGATCCGGCGAGATTAGCGCGTCGGTTGTCGGTGGGTTGCCTCATAGGAAAAGAAAAAAGCGCCTCTGCTCTGAGACAATACATGCCAGCCAGCGGTAGTCAGCGGGCTACTACCACCGTCCGTATTCACTAAAAGGCACAACGCGTGACAGCTGAAATGTCGTCCTTCGGTGGCCAATAACTTTGCCGCCGTACCCCACGTGCTCTTGTGGCGTGGGAAAGCGCGAGGATATATATGGCGCCGTCTGACCGTGGTCGCCTGAACCCTTTACCGATTCTGAGAGTTTCTGCTCCGTAATTCGCTTTCGCTGCCGCATAAACGTATTTAGAAGAGAGAGAGATAAGAACAGCAGATAAGGTCCGGCGACTAATTAGGAAAACCCGACGCGCAACGCATACTTTACTGGGCTGTTGTCATTCTGCGTTCAAGAGCGCATAAAATTGGGCTTAGTGCTTGTTTTTTCTTCTTTTTCTTTCTGTCTTTTTCTCCGGAAAGACCCACAGCACGGTGTAAGAACAATATATTTTCTTACACCGTGACGCACAATGAGCGGGAGCGTCCAGACTCTGGAAGACTGCGGCATGCGATGCTGAGCATCGTCGCATACTCCACTACCTTGCAGCTAGCGTAATACATGAGCGGGTCTCTGAATATTTTTCAAAAAATAAGAAGAATAAGAAAGAAAATTGCCGCTGTTGGACGCTATCTGTAAAACAACTAATGCCTTCCCAATTCAGCGATCGCACGGACTCCCTACAAGCGATTGCACGTGCTCATGTATGTTATCACGCGATATTTCCAATTTGCTTCGATGTATCGAAGCGCGATATCACGCGGTATTCCATTTCCGCATGTTTTGTTCCTTTTTATACGCCGGAACAAATTCTTTCATTATCGATAATGAAAGATAATGCAGTTCCTTCTGTGCTGGTAGATTATATACAGGGTGTCCCAGCTAACTGTAGCCAGAGTTCAAAAATATGCCGATGCACTTTTAAGACGACGCGACAAAATGAATGTTGCTGACTATTATATGTAGTAAGTCGCACTATTTTTTTGTATTCTGCTTAATTGCACTTTTTGAAAGAAGATACCCCCAGCCATAGAGTTTCATGCAATAATCACTAGAGGGAACTCTGGCGCAAGTGTGTACGGGAGCTGCAATGAGGGCGGTTCAGCCAGCATGGGCAGTATACATAGATTTGCCTAAACTTCGTCCTTCTGGCTTCAAACAGCTTCGTGACTTTGTAAACTCGTCATTTTCAACGAAGTATACTGCGTGATAGATAATTAAATGTACATTATTAAAATTTTCCGACGGCAGGATTCGAGCACAGGACCTATAGAACAGAAGGCCGATATTAAGGAGAAAGCTTTAGATCTCGATTTTTCAAGGGCGCATTGTGAGGTACAGAAAATATGACGTAACCCAAGTAAGGCCAGAAGCGAACCAAAGTCCAGCCGTGTATAAGAGATGGTTAATGATTAGCAAAGTTAATTAATGATTGATTACTGATTGGAATAGGGTGGATCAATGTCTATTTAAGGGCCTCTCACCAGGTCTGGCCATTTCGAGCTGACAAGCGCAGAGCATACATTGAGCGATGACGATCGTGTCTGCAAAGTATTACATCGCTACGCGCCGCGGAAACATCTGAAATTTCAAACCGAACGCCGTTTTTCCTTCTCCTCGCGGCCGCCACGCTCCAAGCCGGACGGTGACGTACTCGCGTCCCTGCGCCTACGTAGTCGTGTCCGCAGTGTGACGTCGCTCGTGGTGACACGTGACTTCGAGAATTATTCAAGACAGCATCTGTTATCTGTGCGATCTGTTGCTTGAATTGACGAATTGAAGTTTAGAGAACTAATAAAACACACAAACAGAATGTCTGCGTGTTTTTTGTTTTACTTCGCACCGAAAAAAGAGAGATGTACTTCTGCTTAGTCTGCTTGTTCCCGCGGTCGTGCGGTCACGTGCGCAGGTACCGGAACTATGCCGTTTTTTGCCGTGTTTGAGCGCCGTGATCATGCTCTGCGATCCGCTTGTTCTGCCTCAGTATTCGTGTAGCACTGAATTATACCGCTAGTCAGGTTTCCTTGTGCACAGTGCACTAAATCGTACGCTGCGCGAACGAGACAACAGCTCGCGCGCGACGCCGTCAGCAGAAATACGTAGCGCAAGAAAAAAGAAAAACGAGGAGAAAAAAAAAATGAAAGCGGCGCCTGTGACGTATGCGTCACGCGGTCCTCGAGGTCCGGTATGGGAGAACGCTGGGAAGGAATTTCGCTTGCGGAAGCTAGACGGGGCGAGTTGATAGAGCGTCTTGCTTGGCAGTGGAGCCCGCCTGATGAAATCATGGGTTCGCGGCACTGAAGTATTTCTATCTCGGCTATTAATGAGCCGATTTGAAAAATTTTTGCGGCAAAACGCTCCCTAGAAGACACGTAACAACTTCCAGCGTATAACCAAAATTTTCTATGGGGCCTGGTGAGGGGCCCTTTAAGATATATTAAGAAGCATTAAGGTGGATTGGAGAGGATTAAGCTTGATTAGGGTAGATTAAAGGGCATGAAGGAGGAGTAAGGTGGACTAAATTGAATTACAGTAGGCTTTACAAGGCTTTTGCCTTGGTGTCTGTTAGGCGATAGCTTAGAACAACTGGAAATTTTTGAAACCATTACGCCACGGACGCATGCATTGGCAAGCGTCATAAAACGCCCTTATGAAATTTTCGCTGGAAAGCCAGTGCCGGCCTTGAGACTCTGGGGGCGTTTCGATTTGGCCACCTCGACAAGCTGAACCGTTGCAATTAGTAGCGATTGTGCGTGCTCTAGCGTCTTCTACACTTCGAAAGTATAGATTGCTCTGAAATTTAAGATAATGAAGGCGTGTAAAGCGCAATAAACAAAGTCGCAAGAACTTTTGAAGCCACAAGCACGAATATCAGACAAATCCATGCACTTCCCTTCATTCCCATGGTGGCTGAACGATTGCAGCGCCTGTGTTCCCTTTAGTAATTGTTGTGGGAAACTCTATGCTGCCGGTGGAATGAAATATTAATTTTGCCACGTGCTATGATTCACTGGTTGGAGAAGTATGGGAGAGGCCTTTGCCCTGCAGTGGGCGTAACTAGGCTGATGATGATGATGATTCACTGACGACCATCTACATGACACTGCCGGAGCGGTTTACTTTCGCTCGTCACGCAGCTCGATGTGCGTCGCGAAATACAGATATGTACACGCACCTGACCTTTGACTGTGCACATGTAACGCTGTCAGATTAGGCTGTGATCAGCGAATTCAGTTTGGAGCTTTCTGCCTACACGTGAGCCTTCGCCAGTCCGTCTAGTGAGCGCAAAAGCAAACTTCGCAAAAGCATTCGCGGTAGTTGCCGGCATGTTCACCCACGGACCCAATCTCGGCTTCCGGCCACCTCTCAAAGCAGGTGATCTCGCGCTAAATCAACGAAGCGGTTTACTGGTCCGAACATATTGGAAGCCATCTCGCCGCGATGGTCTGCCCGTCATCGCGTCAGCTGCAGTAGCGAACTTTTATCACAGCCATATACGACACAGCAAGGTTTAACCAGCTACGCTTTATCAGCTTAGTTCGGCTCTGCCCGCGCGAGATCTCAACGTGCGCATTGGCTCTCTTTTTCACATGTTACGGAAGATTTTCACGTGGATACATCTCAGGCAACTCTTCAGCTCTGCCTCCAGCATTTTGACGTCTCTTGTGCCGTTTTCCCCCCCGTACTTCTCCATATTCTTATCCAGTGATTTCGTAGTATACTTACATTAATATTTTTCAAAACAAATTATTTGTGGGTTCACACACCATCATAAGCTGATTCGTTATAGCATGTGCTTTCCTGAATCAATCTACTCGGCAAGACAGCCACAATCAGCGAAGTCCCGGGAGTGTACACAAAGAAATTATGGGGAGATCTGTGCGACCTTCAGCAGTCACACATAGTTGTCATTGCGGTCATGGCACAGCTGCAGTGATGGCACACTGGCCATTAAACCTGCACATATTTGTTATACCTGTCCTCGTTTAATTTTTCTACTGCACAATTTTTCTACACTGCGTGGTGACACGCAGGGATGGCACACTCTCACCACACAAGGCAGCACGAGGTGTAAAGTTGTTTGTTTCAGTCAGAACATAGGTAGGCACCCTAGCAATGGTGAAGTATTGCCTAACTTTGACAGTTTTGCTGTCAAAATTAGGCAAGAGTGCCATAGAGGGGCACTAGATTGGCCAAGAATGTGGCATTAAAAGCTGTTCGCTGTAAAAAAACTATTCGACATACTTTAGGGGACTGTAACATGAGGACTTTACCCCAAGAATCAGGTGTGCTAAATTTAAGACTGCGGCAATCCAGGCATACGTTATACACGAGCTTGCAAGAAACTCGCCGGCGACAGACGAGGCTAAGCATTAAAGAGCAGTGAAGACTGGTACTGGATTAAAGGAGCTGCAGGAGCACAGACCCAAATCCCCAACAGTAGGGGGGCACAGCCCACATTTAACAAGATGACGGGGTCCAGTAACCGCCGTTAGCCGTGGACCCACCCGTCCGATATTCCTAAGCCTGAAGGCTTTCAAAAAGTGCAGTGGCTGCAAGGTGCGATTGAAGTTTGAAATTATGTAAGAGGCCCTAATGTCACAGGGACTAAGGTTAGCAAATATGTTTTACAATGAGATATTGCACAACCAGTGGTAAATGTTGAACTTTGCTTTTTGACAATCTGCCATGGGAATACAGCTGGTGCGCTCCTTCACGTTAGAGCATCAGTCTCAAGTGCAGGACATGCTTCATAACTTGCACTCCAGTGCCAGAATATTGTGCAACTCGGCGGCAGTAGTAGTAGTAGTTACAGTAGTGGTAGTAGTTTATTGTATTCAATAGAATATGAAAAACAAAGAGGACAAGAAAGGCCGTGGACATAAGATAACAGCGCCAACGGTCAGAACGAGACATGACACATTCAGGCACATAACATCGCTTTTAATGTATAAAAATATATGTACAGACACGAATCGTATCATTACAGGTTTTCAAAGCAGACCCTGGACCCGACAAATAATTTTCGCTACCTAGTCTGCACCAGCCATCAATTGCGTAGTCTTTTCAATCAGGCCAGCAAAGCAGTGAAACTGTTAGTGCATGATCAGTGCACTCACATAATTAAACACGTTTATATGACGTATCAGGTATCCAGCATGGTAGCTCAACAACCAAAGTGTCTGAGCAATCAATGTGTAGCCACTTTAACTACTCCGGTGAAGTCAGCTCCATTGTGCATGACCACGAATGATGGTGCCTTCTACTGGCAGCAGCATGGTACTACAACCAACCACACTAACCTTGTGATGCGCATTCCGTTTGGAATAGGACATTTGGTACAATTTGTACACTTGCACTAATGGCAGCTAGCCTCAAAGTAGTACAAAAAGACAAGTGCGGTGTTCCACCATCCTAGGTTCATTTTCCTATAGGTAATTAGAAAGCACCCTGAATTATGGTGGTGAGTGACTGATCATAAGATGAGAATGACTGCCAGATGTGAAGAAAGCTCTATCAGCTTTCCATTTTTGCTAACATGTTATGCATTGAATGCAGTATTTGTGCATCGCACGCCTCTTCAAGCAGTCTTTCCATTCAGCACCAGCTGGGCAGGAAGCTCTGCCTCAAAACTCGCAAAGAAGTGAAAAAAAGGGGCAGCATTGCGAATTATGGCAGTTACTTGACCTGATTGATAAACCATACTGTGATTTACAAAGTCTATCCCTTTTTCTTTTTTAAACGTAGAAGCACATCCTGTGTATTTTTACAAACATGAGTATACACAGAAACGTACTGAACCTTTGACCTAAGCGAGGTGCGCAATTTTTCGTGCTAGGAACTTAGCATCTCAGAAGGCAAACGTTGCAATGCAGCAACAAACTTAGTTCAAACGAAGTAGCATCAAGCAGAAAGATACCTTAGATATATACAATAATCATAACAAGCATTTGTTACACGCTATCAGCGAGAAACATTTTAGATTCCCTTCATTATATCGAGGCTCGAACGAGTGGTAGTTTTTGAGAAAACACTATAATGCACTCAAGACAACCAAACGGCGATTTATTGATGCTCTTACTTCTGTTTCACAGTTTGGCTAAGGACATACCAAATAATGTCAAAATTAGTTTTTTTAAAAACAGAGTAAATAATAATTGAATCTTAAGCCTCATTACTCACATTCGTCCAACATATCTCTCTTTACCCTGTAACAATACCTATACAGTCCTTGAGCATGTGTGTCACATTTAATGTGATTAGCATTCCTACTGTACTTCATGTGAATTCCGGGGTCTGACTGACTGTCTGTGTCTGTCTGCCTACCTTCTCTATGTATGTAATGTGGGTACTGGGTAGTCCATGGTCTAATGGGTAAAGCATCGAGCTACTGTGCCGAGGGCAACGGGTGCAGAACCAACCGTTTGGCCAACTTGGGTTATATGTGTGACACTGGGTACATGCTGCTGTTCAGTGAAACGCTTTCACACCGACTTGGGTCACGGGGTACGAGCCGCTCTTCAATAAACCTCTTTCACTCGGAGACCATCAGACGAAACCTGACGGCCCTCTGGCAGTCCAGAGGGCTCGCGAGAGGGTCGTCAGGTTTCACCTGATGGTGCCAGAGTGGGCCTAGCCAGGTGACATTGAGTTTAGTGGCACCTATTGTGGACCAAATAAAGTTGTTTCGCTCACTCACTCTTTCACGCCAACTCAGGTCGCTGGGTGTGTGCTGCTCTTCAAAAAAACCTTGTTCACAGCAACTTGGATGATTGGGTATGTGCTGTTTTTCAAGGAGCATTTTTCATGCCAAATCGAGTCACTGGGTATGTGCAAATGAGTGTGTGCTGCTCTCGAATGAACCTCTTTGATGCCAACTTGTGTAGCTAGGTATAGTATGTGACACTGGGTATGCACTGCTCTTAAATTAAAAAAAAGAAAAAAAGGATTGTAAGATCTATCTGGTGCTGGGCAGAATTAAATTCGCATCATATATATTCAGGCGATGCTGTCTAAACATGTATACTCATGCACACGCTATGCAAAGTATTTACGGAGGCGCATCTAGTATGACTTTGTGGAGGAATATGACATAGTACATCCAGAGGGAAGCGCAAGATAGGAGCCCAGCTGTGTGCACTGCTACATGACTCATTTCGGCAGTGGCTATACAGCGTGTCGCTACAATGCTTCAATGCTAATCACTTTAACGTCAACATTCATCATGAGACGAGTCCTGTTGAAATTTTTTTAAGGGAGCGATGCTTGCCTACGACACCTGTTCGCTGCATACAGTGTTGGCTCATGCAACGGGCCTCGTTGAAAACTTTGTGGCTGCCATTACAACTTGGACAGCCGCTCAGGAAATGGCTGCTGCTAAATTAACTCGTGTTAGGTGCTTTCGAGGCAGCAGCAAGGCTGCTACAATTTCATGAGTTAAACTACGCAAGGCTGAATCTATAGATATAAGCATTCTATCATGTCTCATTACAAAGCTAAGTAGCGAAAACAAGCACTGGAAGAATTCTGTACTGACCTGTACAGTACCCAGAGGAGCCATGATACCTCCATTCAAAGCAGTAATGAACAGGTTGCAGCGACTCCTTCTATAACTAGCGATGAGGTTAGAAGGGCCTTGCAAGACATGAAATGAAGAAAAGCGGCAGGAGAAGATAGAATAACAGTCAATTTAATCAAAGGTGGAGGAGAAATAATGCTTGAAGAACTGGTGCCTTTCTATACGAAGTGTCTATCGACTTCAAGGGTCCCAGAGAACTGGAAGTATGCAAACATTATACTAATCCACAAGAAGGGAGATGTTAAATAATTGAAAAATTATGGGCCTATTAGCTTACTCCTAATATTATATAAAATATTCACCAAGATCATTTCCAATAGAATAAGGGAACCAAGGGAACAGGCTGGCTTCGGGAAGGGATACTCTACAACGGATCACATCCATGTCATTAATCAAGTAATAGAGAAATCTGCAGAGTACAATCAGCTTCTCTATATGGCTTTCATAGATTACGAAAAGGCATTTGATTCAGTAGAGATACTAGCAGTCATAGAGGCATTACGTAATCAAGGAGTACAGGCCGCTTACGTATATGTCTTGGAAAATATCTACAGAGATTCCACAGCTACCATAATTCTTCACAAGAAAAGTAGGATGATACCTATAAAGAAAGGGGCCAGACAAGCATACACAATCTCTCCAATGCATGCTTCAAAGAAGTATTCAAGCTATTAAACTGGGAAAGTTTAGGAGTAAAGATCAATGGCAAATAGCTCAGCAACCTTCGGTTTGCAGATGACATTGTCCTGTTCATGAGTAAAATGAGAACAAGGTGAAAGCAGGAGCCAACATTTCGACAAGTGGACTTGTCTTCTTCAAGGCGACACATGCTCCTGTTCAGCAACACTGGAGACGATTTACAAGAAATGATTGAGGACCTTAACAGAGAGAGTGTAAGAGTGGGTTTGAAGATTAATATGCAGAAGACAAAGATAATGATGAATAGCCGGGCAAGGGAACAAGAGTTCAGGATCACAAGTCAGCCTCCAGAGTCTGTGAAGGAGTTTGCTTACCTAGGTCAATTTCTCACAGGGAACCCTGATCATGAAAAGGGAATATACAGAATAAAAATTGGTTGGAGCACATATGGCAGACATTGTCAGCTCCTGACTGGAAGCTTACCATTATCATTGAAAAGGGAGGTGTACAATCAGTGCATTTTACCGGTGCTAACATATGGGCAGAAACTGGGAGACTGACAAAGAAGCTTGAGAACAACTTAAGGACCACGCAAAGAGCGATGGAATGAAGAATGCTAGGCATAATGTTAAGAGACAGAGAGCAGTTTGGATCAGCGAGCAAACGGGTATAGCCGATATTCTAATTGACAGTAAGAGAAAGAAATGGAGCTATGCAGGTCATGTAATGCATAGGTTAGTACCGGTCGACCATTAGGGTTACAGAATGGGTGCCAAGAGAAGGGAAGTGGAGCCAAGGACGGCAGAAGACTAGGTGGGGCAATGAAATTAGGAAATTCGCAGGCACTGGTTGGAATCAGTTGGTGCAGGCCAGGGGTAATTAGAGATCGCAGGGAGAGGCCTTCGTCCTGGCAGTGGGCATAAAATAGGCTGCTGCTGCTGATGATGATTTGCCATATGTTCTTCCTGAAGTGGTGCAATATGGGGTGTTTGCGAGATAGATGTATCCTCCTTGTATTTCGTTGCTTGGTTTTCTTTCCACTATACTTTAGGATTATCAATATAAAATGCCACTCCGGCAGTGTAGCGTGGTGAAAAGTGGCTGTGGTGATCGAATAAAGACTCTGAAAATAAGTTGACTGTAGCTGAACATGTACACAGGAGCATTCCATAAGAACATGTTCGCCTATCGAGTTTGTGCACATTGCACAAGGCTTTGCAAACGTTTGAAAGACTAACTTCGGAAAACAAAGTTTATCACTAACTTATCCAGGTACCTTTAGAAGCTCATGACGAAGGGGTTGGCCACTACATTTCCAGTGCAGTGTGGTGGGCAGCTGCCCCAAGCACAGCTCACAACTTTGTGCTGACTGAATTATGCACATGCTACCATCTACATGCATCTGTCTGTAAAACATCAATCTCGATGCTAGCGTTGCTACCATAACAAAAGTCTCGTAAGTTCTGTTTGATGCAGAGTTTGTTTACATGTACACCCATTTCCCACTCTGCTGTAAGTCCCCAAAAGCAGGGAACTGCATTCTATCCAGTCCAGCTTAGCACTTAGAGAAAGGCTGCACAAAGATCAATGCACCAATGCACTCAATGCATACAAATTTCAAATTGCTTAAAAATATTTTTTTCAACCGCCACAACTGTAATGACTAGCTTAAATGCCCAGCCGGTAGAAGCACCAACAAGCTGTGAAATTAATACAGGTGCTACAGTGCACCAAATTATCTGAGCAATGCCTTCTGTGCCTTATTTTCCTTTCACTGTTTTCAGTGCTGTTATGTTTACATCCTACTTAAATCTGATGGTGCAATTTAGGAGCACATTAGGGGGTCAAAATATGTGCGCAGTGATATCTGAGAGAGCTGTTGTGTCTGTCAGGTGAATTTTGCCTCAGGAAAGCAATAACAACCACTGAGCTCCAACATTATTGTTAATCTCACACACTTGTACAGGTACATATACCTATGTTAAGGGCAATGGTTAATTATATATACTGCAGATTACAGTTCAGCATTAGTATTTAACATTTTCATAGTAAAGATATGACTTCTTCAACATGTGCAGTTTTGATGGTCATACTGCTAAAAAGATCAGCAAGAGATATGCACTCTTCAAGCACCTCCTGAGTGCAACACAACAGCTTAATAAATATTCAAATTTACACGATGTATAAGTTATCACACAATGTTTCACACTCCGCAAACAACATCTATACACACCAGAAGAACAGACTGCATCATGCGATGGTCAAATGTCACGTATTTTGCACTGCTATTACAGGTAACTTTCAAATTATTCACACAGCGTTAATGATAAAATGTCCTGGAGAAGGAACGAAAGAAAGGAAAAGAAGGAAATCTTGGGCTTTCGCAAGTGTTCTCTGTAGCAGGCCATTTTAGGAAATTATGACTGCAGAATTTTTGAGAAATAACAAAATATCTGTTAGCATGCTCAGAGAGCTGCTGTTATATACAAACGGTGCCTAAAATATAAAAAAAAGTGTCAAAAGTTAGATCCCATTCAACAGAAGAAAAAAACTGAAATTGCTAACATCTACTTGAATATGTCGATGTTTGCACACTTAACACACAACTGAGGAGATTCTAGCATTATTCCTTTGTGCCAATAAGACACGTTTAGTGTACTTATACACTGTGCGCTGGTCAGCATTTGGTTAGCAACAGAAACAAGCCTAAACCCTTGTTACTGGGCTGCCAAAACAATCACAGTTTAATAAAATAAGATACAACAATGAGTTTTTTCTTCTTCTATCATCTTTTTTTAACCCTTGATGAATCGCATATTCAACAATTGTGTGTGCACCTTACAAGCTCCTTTTGGGTACTCAGTCGACGTATCAACAACAAAACAAAGAGCCATTGAACTTCTGTGGTTTAGCTCAAGAAAGTCAAAATCTATTACCCAACAGTGCCACTGAGGACAAATGTTCATGAATGAGCAACTGCAACAAACAAAGCAATCTATGAGGTCAACAGTAGAAATATGGTTAATGCCCACGAAGTAAACCTTTTTACATGTTTGCCTGTTACAATCACATATACGTTTTAAACAATGCACCAAACATAGGCGACATCTTACAGTAGTCGCACTTTAAAGAGATATGTAGCAAAGAAAGTGGAAGAAGAAAATGTGGCATGGTACAGTAACCTGACTCCATGTAGAACACTGAGTCATAGCGCATGTAAACTGCGTCTGGTTCCTGAAGTCATGAAGCAGTTGATGTGTCACTGTCTTCTGTCAAGTCCTTAGTTTGCAGCGTCTGTTTTTTCTCATGCAGAGGTCTGCAACCTCATGCTACACAATAAACAATGTGGCTAGATAATGCCCGCCTTTGCACCTGTTGCCCTTGAAACCTTAACTCAAAAACCACAACCATACAAGTGCGTCATAGCAAAGCTCATAAGGTCAGCGAATTCCCGCCGTTCTTCCTTTTTCACCGATGAATGGCTGAAATGACGGTTGACAAATGAGTGCAGAGCAGAGAAACCTTGCACGAGTCACATGACAAGGAAATGAACACCTCTTCGTCTGAGCACAACGCTGGGCTTGCTAGCAAGCGCACGTCATAAGGACTGGTAGTACAACTCATTCGAGTAGATCTGCGGCCGGGTCATGGGCTCCAGCAGTGATGCCCAGGACAGGAGGCCAAACAAGAATGCCAGCAAGAGCAGGGTGAGTCGTGGCTGCTTGTAGCCAAACACCTCGGCCACATCAGGGAAACCCATGTGGTTGCAGAAGGCGTGCGCCACGAACGGCGCCACAAAGTGACCTACAAGCCAGGACACAATTGCGACACAGGGCAAATCCGCTGTCAAAGATGTTGGAAGACTGTCTTCCAGGGCAGGTTGGGGGGTGAGAACGGGGTGTATAAACTGGATAGGGAGGTGCATATTTCGCACAAAATGCTTGAAAAAAGGTTTTGCGCTTACTGCTGTACTGTTCTTGCTCATATTTCGCAGTAAGATTGCATTTTGGAGTCCATTTCATTCATTTTAATACTTGGCACAGTTACTTGCCTGTGTTTTTAAGAAAAGAGTGAGAAACTGCTATAGTTTATGAAAATAACGGCTGTTGCAATTTGTGTGACATCCTGCTGGCAGCTGCAGAAATCAGCCGATCAGGGATGGTTGTTGCATGTTCCAGAGGAGTGGGCAGCACATGCAACTATCTCTCAGCGACTATATTCAGCAGCTGCAGGCAGGCAGTGACACAGGTTTATGCTAGCGCTATCTCCGGCAGCAGCTTGCATCCCCATAAATGAAGGTAACCTGGCATTCTTTCTTAGGAGCCAGGCAATTAACTGTGCCGAATGCTACACTGCCAAATTGCACAGTGTGTCACTATCGGTGACAACTACAGTCCGGGAAAAGATCCATGAGCCACAATTTCGCTATCCATGGTCTGCATGCACAACATTCTGCCGATGCCACAACTGTAAGTGCCGAAAAGTGAAGCATGATATGCACTAACATACTACATACTACGCACTAACCGTTTGGCATGTGCTAAAGGTAAAGCCCCTCAATCTCCAAAAGTAGCGCCAACCACTTCCCTCCTCCTCCGCTCGGCGCGGCCTCGACGGTGGCGCCGCCCATGCTGGCCCTGCCATAGCAGACGACGGCTGACACGCTACCAGAGGAAATCCGCGGAAAAGTTCGTTCGAGCCCTGTGGAGCAGTTTCTTCAATCGAGATCTTGCTTCGTCAGTCGGTAACTGGCCTTAAGTGTGTTGTGTTAGAATTGCGGAAAAAATACAGAAAAGGACCATTATTTAAGGCGTAAAGCATGCGCACGTTGAGAGTGCGTGTTGCTTAAACACGACGCATGGACGCGGTGTGCTCAAACATGTGCATAATTACCAGAGTTTCAGGTTTTGACAGCGTGAAAGCATGTGTACATGGTTTCGTAGGTTCACAAACAATGCATATGACGCATGCGATACCCATTTACTTAATCAGACGCATATAAATGTTAATGTTGAGCAGTATAAATGTTAATTCTTATCAGTGGTCCTTTGCGGCCCTTCTCGGTCATTATAATCCTGCAAACAAAACGTGTGGGTAGCTGCTGCTCATGCCTCCAATATTGAGGACGCGTCCGGCAGCAGCCTGGGTGGAGGTGAAATGTAAGAGACCCGTGGAGAGTTTCCTCGGTGGTGTTCTGTAATTCTCCTCGCACCGGCGTGGTATGTTACAGCAGTCGCAGGGCGCTTTTTTCGTTGCAGGGTGCTTTGGTAATCGTGATGATAGATTGATTTTTTTTTAAAAACAAGTACTGCTCCAGGAGGGCACATGTAATGGCTAACAGAGGCCTCTGGAGAGCATGTGACATTGTGACATTACAAGTGTTCCCGTTGCCGCTTTGGTGCCCTGGAGGCACCGTCAATAATATGAAATAATGACACATTGTTACAACTAGTAAACAATATCTAATAAAGAAATATAATCATGCAGAGGCACCAATTTCTGGTGCAGCGCTACCATGCCCGCTTCAGAATTGTGAAACGCCAACGAGGAATTTACTGGCCCATGTACAACTACGATCAAAGTGCACGTTAAACATCCCCAGGCGACCTAAATAAAGTTATCCGGAGCCATCCACTACGACCTCCCTCATAGCTTTAGTCGCTTCGCGACGTTAAAAACGTTAATCACCACAAACCAAATCAATACATGTGGGCGTACATTCGAAGCTAAACGACTGCATCCGTAAGTCATAGTGGGCCCTGCAAAAGCGACGAGAATGTGCTAACCTCTGGTGGAGCTGAAAACATAGCATGAATAAAGTTGCTTTTATGTCATAGGCCAGCTGCAGATGCGTACACTTTCGCCGCAAGACGAAAAAAAAAAAAAAAGTCAAACGCGCTAATAGCACGCACAGCATGAACACATACACTTTTTCGAAGCGGCAGGCGTGAACTAGGCTCAAAAGAAGAGGTTGTGAGGAACCGTGGCGCTTCACAAAGCTATGCGTTTTTCGCCACTTCCTCGAAGTCTGCCTGCCCGATCCATGTATCCACAGTTCTTGGTGCGTTGCGCTCGCCGCATAGTAAAGAAAGAAGCCTTTTGCCGTAGCTGTGTCGGTTGCGGCAACCGAAGGGGCAGCAGCACGGCATCGCAATTAAGTTCTCATCCCTAACACACTCGATTTGTTCCGCTAACGCACTTGATCAGTCCCTTTGCGCGTACTTTCATCGCGCAGGGCCAACAATGGCGGTCGGAGTGTGCTGCAAAGAAAAAATACACAAAAGTGCGGCGCCTGCTTCCATGTGAGACAGATTCGCCAATGGGGGAGCGGAGGAGGCTGGGGCGACAGGAGGCGTTGAGGAAGAAACAGCAGGGAGAGCGGGGTGGCGGAAAGATGTAAGAATGGTGCTACTTTTGGAAAATTGAGGGGCTTTAGTTAAAGGGACCGACATCCTATTTTCAAAGACCTAGTTTTTATGGCGCAACGCAAAGCTCACCCTCGATAGTGCTTAAATCTGTAGCAGTTACTTCCAAAAGCGCATGTATATCGAGTAAGCAGAATTTTTCAATCTGAGCACCCTCTAAAAAAGAAAGAGTCCCTCCTCCAGCAACGCTGAGAAGTGAGAGCTATGTCGATAGCCCGCCTCGCAAATTGTGAAAGCTGCTCATTGTTCTACTTTCACAGGAGTGAATGTAACTGTGGTTAACCACCTACATTTTGACCTTTTCAACCACTTTTGAAAATAAAAGCTGGCACAATAAATTTGCGCTTTTGCACAGATATTTCTTATACTTGTACCGCATTTTTCTTCAAGTTCATGCCTACGTCATGGCTGGCTGACCCCCGTTGTCATTGTTCTGTCGATAAATGAGCCAAGCCAACTAATCGAAAACGAAGGCTTATCTGCACATTGTAGGTCACGAAAAACTTCTAATAATAAAAAGTATACTGGATTTCAATACTAATAAAAATACTAGGAACCACACACACTAGTAGAAGGTCGCGTGGCGGACCTCTTATGCAGCTTCATACTTTTGCCGCATGGTGCGCTAAAGGTCATTTTTCGCGACTTTTAGTGATGAATTAAAAATATAAATCCATGTTTAATGAGAAAAACATGGCTTGTTTTAGCTACTATGACAGGGAATCATTCTATCAGCGGCATTATCTTGATTCATGTTCTGAGCAGCGTCTGTCCCTTTAAACTATGGCTGAAGTGGTCAGCCAATATATATTAGGTTCAATGGCGACAGGGCAGGGGTTTCATTGCGACTATATTTAAAGTGGAATAACTAAATAAGCGGGTACTTATTAACAAGGTTTCACTGTACCTAAACAAGATTCATAAGCGCAGTCAGAGAAATATTTAGATTGACCCACACTGCATCTTTCAATAAAGTTCACTCACATACAGTACAAATATCAGAGAAGAAAACAGAAACAAGCTATTAAACTGACGCACTGATATGATGATATGATATGATGGAATAAAATGCTGTTAGCCTTACAAGTGTAACTGTATTTGTGTGAACGTTACATCATGCATACAATAGATAAGAAACTGAATGCCTTCACACCATCACTTCTCTGAAAATCAACTTGCACAACTGCAAAAGATAAGTACCAACCTGTCCTAAGGAATAGATAGACGGAGTAGGCACCAAAGATGGTTGTGTAAGCAAACTGGAACACTGCAAGAAATGATAACAGCAATGAGAAAGCATTCAAACGCAACTGTGCTCCATGACCGTCTCTCTCTCTTTCTTTTTGACAGTTCTAACAGTTAAGCAGGCAGTTACGCAAACATTCTCTGCTGAAAGATTTTCATACTTTCTAATTATGTGAACTGCACATGAAATGTAGGGATAAACACGATTCCGAGGCCACAGGGGATTGTGCAATCTTGAGAAACTTAAAGGAACCACCAAATGACAAAAATATGTTGCTGTGGCTGCGGCCACACTGCGCAATCGAGAGCAAGCACGCCACCTAACCGTAACCAGTTTCTTTCCGCCCTCTTCACTGATGGTAAGAAGGGTGAGGGGTCCTGAAGGGAGATGGAGGAGAAAAATAAAACTAGTTGTCTAACTGGGACTCATACCGTCAAGTTGCCTTTTTCTCTCTCCTCCACATACAAACCGTGTTACGAGATTATGGTGGAAGTGAAGTTACTGTGCACAACATTGATAGAATTGAGCACGATAATAGCAGTTTGATGAGGAATTTCATTTCTTAAATCTACCCTAGAGCTTGTGTAAAGCTCATAAAGCGACTCCGTACTGCGATACTTTTGGTGTGCTAACTTTGGAGCCCCCTTCTGTGTATACTTGCACATCAGTATTACTTGTATATAACTTAGCTGTTGCTAGATGCATGAGGCTTTTTTTTTATAAGGCATACATCATGTCTAAGGGGCACCTTGGCTCTTTTAAATGTGTATAATGTGGAAACTGTTGAAAAGTGGCATTGTTTTCACATCAACGAGTGTAACGGCAGAACAGCAACAGTGGCCCCAGTGACAGGCCTCTCTGTATAGTGGCAGACATTAAGTGCTTTTATATGTGCGAGAGCATGCAAGTCTCCTGGTGTCCTGCAAAGTACAGTATGTTAATGCAAATGATGAAGTGTCTGCAATACCACAGCATGAAACACACAGAACCATATTAAAGCATCATTTTGTTCTCGAAGACTTTGCATGAATAGAAAGTGGTCAGAGTGTAAAAAGAGAGTGCGACAGGATATACATCTTATTGTAAAAATAATTCATCGGTTTTGAATGCATATGAGCCACATATGATAACCACCTTCATAAACATACAAAAGTTATTTTCAGCTTCTCTCATGCTGGTGTACAAACGCTTTCATGCTTGTATATAACTGGTTCCAGTATTAGCCACGAGATTGAGCTATAGGTGGCAGCACCGCTGCCGTATTAGTGTGTATAGGTGGTCAGCGGTGCACATCGAAATGCACATGGTGTGGCTTTGCTATGAGCTATTGTGCTGACTGATTAGTAAGGAAAGGTGCTGACTGCAGTGAACCATAATATATTGCCCTCCAATGCCACAGCCCTGCACTAAACACACAAAATGTTCCTAGTATACGTGAAAGAAGCACAATACTGTTTTTGTTTGGGTACTTCCTTGGTGCCTTTCATGGTGTAAGACGCATTCTGCCTACTCTGTTGCGCAGCTCAACTTTCTGCTATTCTTGCACTGGTCATAAAAATGCTTGTATTCCTGTATGACAAAGTTAAAGTAGCCAGTTAATGTTCACTCTACTTTACTGCTTTTATGCATACATAACTGCCTTTCTTTTCTCTTTTCAATTCTCCATGAAATACAAAACAGATACAATGTTCAGTTAAACAAAGTATGTCGCTATAAGTGACAGCATGTTGGTAGGATCGTTGCATGGCTTCACATGCGTTTATGTTCGTTGTATTAGCAGCTTAAGAACTTCAGAATTTAAGCATAAAGCTGTCATTGAATGATTATGTGCATGAAAGTGATGTGAAAAGGTTTCAAATATTTTAGGGTCTGAACTTATTTTGTTGCGTCTTTTACTTAAGCAAATAGCAACCACTACCTTCCGTCAAGCTAACGCCACCACACCACAGTGCGCATTAGAATATCAGCCAACAACTTAGTCTTACAACATCATGCTTCTAGCAACTGCAATGTCAAACATGATCCTCATGTCATATTCTATTTTCGCTTCCATTCTGTAGCAGAGAATCGAAGTTCGAAAATTCACTTGCGAGGCAAAATGATTATTTGTAGAGTGAGATCAGAACTGCTTAATAAAACAACACCTCAGGAATACTTAAGGCTGCTTTCGTAACCACTAAACAACAGCATGCAATGTCCAAGATCAAAAGTAACCTGCAATATCATACAATTGCTTAATGTTTCTTTTCCCACTGCTGAGTGATCATCATGCCACCTTGTTCATGTTTCGTCATATCACAAAGATTGCGAAATGATAAACACATCGCAACAAGGAATCACTAAAGTGCTACATTCGAGTCTTACAATGACCATTTTATTTGCTTCAAATGTTGCCAAATGTTTTGTGTTGTGCTTAAAACACTATGCGGCAATAAAACTGAAATGATTGTGATGAACAGAGGGCACAACGATCACACATTGTGCACTTGACATGTACTGTCACCGATGTTATCATGAAGACTAAAGCGCAAGTCCACATGCTTCTCTACACCGTCAAAAGATGCATACAGGCACTTACGACTGCACTACAACCATGAAACAAACAGTCTTTAAAGGATGTGCATGCCATACGCGCACATGTAGACATGTAATGGCTAGAAGATGATGCAATGTGCCATCGAAAATATGCGTCGCTCAGCCAGGTTCACCAGATGATGACTCCAGTTGATCTCATGCCCAATAGAGCTATATAAACACGAATACCACCACAGATAAAAAAATCCGCAAATTTTCATTCTTCCATGGTGGTTTCCATGTAACTGCTGCGAAAGTGAGCACTGTGAATGGTGATCATTTCTTTGCGCTACATAAAAATAGGAACTTCAAATATTACTTGTTGACCTCTTTAATCCTTTCCATACCTTAGATGAGCTGGGTTCGCCTATGTGTTTCTGGTAAAAAGCAGCCAAGAATGAGCATTGCAACTTTTCATTTTCTGTTAATGCCATGTATCTCAATACTTTATTGTGCTTTTGGTAGATGGAAGCACACAAACCATGGGGCAGCAAAACAAGTTGGCAACTGGGGTCTTTAAATATGCTCTGGGCAGCCCGAACTTCACTGGCTTCTTTATGAAAAAGGAAAGCTGGCTTCAGCGATGAAATGTACTGCTCTTCAAGTGAAGACAATGAGATTCTCGATGGACTTGGCTCATCTTCTGAGAGGGAGTATCGCACAATATATTGTAAAGTGCTGTTAAGTTTAAGTTTTTCAACAATGGTTGAGATTTTGAATAAATACACTTAAAATGTTGTCTGCAGTACCTTTTGCAAAAAAATGTTTCAATGAAAAAAGTATGCCCATTTTTGGTCAGAATTCGGGGTATGTAATAGCGTGGCACAAAAGGAGTTAAGAGATGAGTCATGAGCTTGTGCATGAGTATATCATAGCTATGATGTTAATTCCGTTCAGTTCACCATTACTAAGGCCTCTGTGCTGTACATAACCACTTAGAAAGAAATGAAAGAAAGAGTGAATGGCTACGCACGATCACCCCATAGCTTATGCATATGTGCCGAAACAAAAATTTATGAAGCACCACATTTAATTGCAGTATGCATAGGCAAGAATTTAGAGGCACATAGCAGCATTGCACACACACAAATATACCCTGTGTTGTAGAGTTTTTCGCTATTCCCATGTTCCTTTGGGCTGATGATACTCTTATGTCAGCAATAAAATACAAAACAATACGATGTAGCAACACACCCTATTGCCAAATTCTTCACTTCTGTGTAGCCTACTTCTTCAATTGTCTGTTGGCCACTATTCTTCTTGCTTCTTGTTCTGCTTGTCTATCTGGGCACCTACACTGTGGGGCATACTCATTCTGAATAAATGGCCAAGAATTTACACGTACCTAGTGTCTTATGCCCAGTTGTACATACCCAGTGGCCCAAGTTGCCCCATTGGGCACATGCTCGGTTGCATGTATCTAATAATCCAAGTTGTCCATCTAGGCACATACCCATGGCGCATACCCACATACATATCCAGTGGCCCAAGTTGGTGTGAAAGAGGTTAAAATGGGCATCATATCAAAAAGTTCATGACGTTCATAAAGAATGCCAACTGCATTAAAAGCAGCTTGCTGCTAATGGGAGCTGAACCCACATCTACTGCATTATGCATGCGATGCTGTATCAATTGACCTGTGGCGATGGCTGGTCTTCCCATCCATTTTCCTAGGCTTCGGTGTATGTGTACAAAATCCAACCCTGGTAGTGTTAGCCAGCATCATGGCTATGCCGGCTTCTTTGTCTGTCGGATTTAAGCGACCTAAACTTGCCACAGTCAGTTTGAAAAGCTGGCGATGATGCTAGTAAAAAAAAAAAAAAACGTCTTAGGTGACAAGGCTGCCACTTACCAGACTGCATGACAGCCAGTTTTACATTGTTTGTCCTTGTGAGCCTCTCGATGAGATGGTGGAAATGAGCTGAAAGCAAGGAATCCCTTCAGGAAGTGTGTGCACACTTCTGCATGCCAAGATAGTCACCAAAAACAAAAGCACTCACAAATATAATTATATTTAAAATATTTCACATACGTCTTGAAAAGCTTATATTAGGCGTGTGCTGCAAAGTTGATAAATATGCGTAAGGTGTTTTAGTAAAATGAGTTGGAAGGCAGTGTTTTCTCTCGGTACCAGCATGTCGTCATGTAGTGGGTTCACTTCTCTCATTGTTTTTCAGCATGTTTTACATCGAGCATATATTTTGAGTGAATAAAATAGTTGATGTTCTTGCATCTGACATTTCTAGAGAGAGTCCTTGCATAGAGTCTACACTCTGTAAACTTGATAACACTCACTGAAAAGCTTTTTCTTTACTCACTCCGCAGGAGTTTGCTTCTTATAATTCTGAATAAGCAGATAATGTGGTGAAACTAAATGTTTGATGGACAAGATTAATTGGCGGCTGAAGGGGAAAAGCACACACCTTAATTTTTATCATTATCGAGTAAGTGAACCAAAGCTCAATCTGAAAAAATGCCCAGTAGGGCACACATGGCTCTACCGGTAGAGACTGTTCAGACTCACCAATGCCAAAGAACAGCGGACAGATCATAACGGCAGCTCGGTGGCCCAAGCAAGGCACCAGAATGGGAAGCATGCAGGCACGAAATGTAAACTCTTCTGACAATGGTGCCTGAATGAGAATGAAGAAACGGCAAAATGTAAGCAGCAAGGCTTCTGAATTATCCTTTAACATGTTTGCAGTCCCAGGGAAAGATGCATCAAGCAACACCGAATCAACGCTCTGGCACAGCCAGATAACGTCACAAACCGTCTAAGCAAATGGGAGCCCACTGCATGCTGACATCACGGAGGCTCGAAAAATGTGACACACCAATGTGTCGTTGCTACAACTACAACCGAGAGTGCTTGCATTTGGTGCAAGCACATTCCTCTGGTGAACAGAGGGCATCAGCACATGACATCACCGATGGCATCACACATGCCTCCAACACCCACATCCAGACATATCTCGCCTTCTTAAGCAAATTCCAGTAGAGGTTCTGGAGGTTTTGTTGTCGCCAAGTCATGAATCTGACACTGAAAATTATATGTACTGCACCAACAGCATGCAAACAAGTTATTCTGCTTCTATGATGACAAGCAGCTACCACCTTGGTATGCCAAGACCGCAGTCTAGAAGAATATGTTGTCAGGGGCCACTCACATTTGCAATGCTTTGACTGTGTTACGTACAATGTTGGCAAGCACAAGCCAATGTTTGCACATCGCTACTTAGCAAAAGCATGCAAACACATCTCTCACACCAACTCACACCAACTCCCAGATTCATTTTCTGTCTTTTTGATTCGAAGTGCTGTATGCCTGCACAGTAAGGGAGCCAGAAGCCAATCAGTGCACTTCGATGGCACCTACCCTTTCTCCTCTGCACCTTGACTCAAAACTTTTACGCACTTTGGTGTGCACTTTTGTTACAAAACAATGATCATCAACATTTCTGAGTGAACTTTCCTTGTCCACTCCTGTGTGCCTTGTGTTGTTTGTCAGGAATGCTAGAAGCATCCACATGTTCCACGGCAAAGTCTTCCCTAGCATTCTTGACTGAAAACATGATGTTAAAGAAAACGTGCAGAACAATTATAGCGATCACTAAAAAAATTAGATTATGGTATTTTGCAAGCCAAAACCACAATATGATTACGAGGCACACCTTAGTGGGGGGCTCAGAGTTTATTTTGATTCCCCGAGGTTTTTTAACGTGTAACCACATCTAAAGGTACGAAAGTGCTCTTACATTTCGCCCCCATCGAAATGCACCCACCAGAGCTGGAAATCAAACCCACAATCTCGTGCTTAACAGCAGAACGCTATGGCCACTAGGCCACCGTGGCAGACCACTGCAGCAGTAATGACAAGCGCCGTCCTGTCTACTTCCCTATTTGTGTCCCCGTCTTATGCGCACTTCAATCAAATTTCAAACACGAACATGAACCAACTAGCCTAACTAGCCATCTTATGGCAGGTAATGATTGCAACTAATGCTGTGTGACAACAGTAAATACTTAAAAGCACGGGTCTTGGGAGTGCTGATTTGTAGTTTCCTTACTGCGATGTTATCTGGTCGCCTGTTCATGCTGCTGACAGTTCCAAGTTTTTCTCTGCTCACCACACTGGTTCTCACCACCACACCAACTCACCACAATATGGTTCCTAAGCCAGATGAGGTTCCTAAGATTCAAGTACCAGTAGCGTGGCTCTGAAAATTGGACAGAATGCATAACACAAAATTAAAACAAGAGGAATGACAGCGTGAAGTGTTTTATCTGTGAGTAGAACTTCAAGGTGGCATTTTTGACAAATGAAAATGCCTCTTAGGTGCAGGCTACTTGCCCATGTAAAGACTCCAGACTCCATCAAAGTAGTGTAGTACAAGGGGGCCCGCAAAAAGCACCTGTATAAGCACAACACCACAACTAAAGTAATAATCAATAAGCCACTGGATCTTAAGCAACCACACAAACAATATGAGCAGAGAACTCTGGTGTTTTTTACCATGTGCTTATCACAGAACGATTTTCAGACAAAAAATGCAACCACCCTTTTTTTTGGTACTAAGCTGTATGTCGAAAATCTCAGCTATACAGCACTGCAGCTTCTGTAGTAGGTGTGGTGACATCAATAAAGGAACGAATGAAACTGTATATCTGCGCCAGTGACCTGTCAGCCCTTACAAAAATGTAGTTTCTTCATCACGATGTGTGCGCTGTTAGTACAGTTACTGAGCAGAACTGTAGCAGTGTTGGTGAAGCTTAGAAGAAGGCAGTGCTTAGACCAGTTAATTGCTGTCAATTGCTGAACTTGTAGCACTATGAAAATAGAGAAATTAACTGCTGAGAACTATTGATGTGTGCCATTTTGAAAACTATGAATCTGTTCTGGGACAGGGAAAGGACAGTTGATCTTATCAGCCGCCCTGTTGACGCATTGTTTCTTCATGTTTGAAAAATTTTGTGACTTCCTCACACAACTTGTAAGTGTGCTGCATTTCGCATGTTTCACTTTTGTTCCTTGAATTCTGGTCACCCTAGAGCACCAGCTACATTTGGCACTTTCATCACGTGGTGCCATATGGTCGTGCTGAACACTCATGTTTTTATGCGGCACGTTGGCTATAGCACATGCACTGTCTTCACGTGCACAAGTTTACATGCAGGCAAGGCAAGGAAGCCAGGAATGGCACCAGCTGCACTTGCCTCTTTTGTCCTAATTTCACCTCATGCAGAGCAGCACCGCACTACAGACCTCTTCTTCTTTTTTAACTGCAGTCAGGCTAAGTACCTGCTGACAAACTTTGCGCACTCCTTTGCTGCGACCTCACACTCACTCGTCCCTTCCTTCTTACGACTGGACTGCTTCCTATTACCTACTATTCCTTTGGCCATTCCCTTGTTACAATATAGTTTAGGCGTAAACCTTGAGGGGGACAGTTATGGTGTCAACACTAGTCGACTCCTTATCCACTCTCGGAAACCATTTCCTCCTCCCTTGCTATAGCAAGCAGGATCATGTGCTGCACTATGGCAGCTGTGTGTATCAGTAACTTGTTAACGTGTAAAAGACACAAAACGATATGAAGAAATGACAGGAAAGGGAAGAGCGAAAGAGCACAAAGAAGGAAAGAGTGAAAATGGAAACTGTCTGCTTAGGGCACTATATACCAAGCTACAAGCATACAAGCTTTAATGACCATGACAATCTCAGTATACCAGTGCTCTTTTATTCCACCCCGAGATAAATGTAGCCATCGTATCGTGTAATTAAATATGTGACTGTTTGTCGAGCATCAAAACACTACATATGCTCAGCATCATAGCTGCTGAGTAATACAATCTCAACACCTACCAAGCTACCATTAGCCATTGAAGTGCTACACAGATGGTGGATGACCCCTCGTCTGGCTTCAGTTTCGGTCGTTTCTACCAGACGAATTATTCTTTTGGGTAACTCCGACGGTGTGTGGCTACTGTACAGTGAAATGAGTGGTGAAACACACAGTTTAAGCATATGCCAAGCCTCCTTAACCTGTGTGAAACGATTTTCCGGTAAAAGTGTGGTGTAATAAATCTCGAGCACTGCGCCCTGTCCAAGCATCGAAACTCACCATTGTAAGAGCTAGGGGCAGGACAATGGCTTGTAGCAGCCCAGCAAAGCGAAGACCCATCACGGCAGGCACGCTGGCATTCTATAAAACGCAGAGCAAAAAACAAAAAACAGATAAAGACGCCTATGCCAGTATGGTATTTATAGCCAAGCCGTTTACGCACCTTCTTGAAATGACCAAGATCGGCGCCGAAAACCACAAAGAGAGGGGATATGCATATTATGGCGAATACGCTGATGAACCTTTTCTTTATGGTGGCCGGGTGATCCCTGCAAAGGTAGACAGAGAACGTTCAGGCTCGTGTCTGTGTCACACACTTCACAACACGCGCGAAGGTGTAACGCGACCGCGCCCCACAAATAAATGTTCACCGCTACGCAACCGCGATCCCAGGTCATTTCGTCGGCGTTTGTTGACCTTTCTCCAGAAAAGCCGGGTCGTGTATTTTAGGGCTCCAGCTGTCCTGAGAGTAACCGTGCAGGCATAGGCAACGGGACTTTGCACCCAAGTTATGATTATCATCGTTTAGAAGAGGCTGTCAAGCTTATAGTGTTTAAAATGTGAAGTGACATCAGGGCCCGATTCTCGCGAGCAACCGTTTGGCTCCAACAACAAACGGCATCGCCTACCTGTGATCCCTTGTCCTCCAGATATACAGACTGCCGACATACGTGAGCGCCAGCATAAAGGACCATATTATGGCGCTGACGCAGCTGCTTTCCGTATTCTCAACAGAAACCATAATGTCATCATCGAAGCACAAGCCGACCTACTCGCTTGACTGACAGTCCATTGGAAAGGAAGCGGCCATACTGATTTTATGCGCTACTTGCGCGCCATCTCAAGAGTCGTGCTCTGATTATGGCAAATAAAAAATATTCGTGCGTTCTATTTGCGGGAACGTTACATATTCTTTCAGTGTAGCTTGCTTCGTAGATATTCTGCAAGGGGTAATTAGCTACCGCTCACTTGTTAGAATGCTGCAAATTTAGTATCCTTCATCCCGTACGGTCGCTAGTAGAGAAGAGGCTGGTTTCGGTCTCGACGTTCTCGAGCAGTCTCGACACACTGAGGGGACTGCGCACTGCGCTGCTAGTTTTTGTTTCATAAACGGTTCTTGCTGTTGACGGCCGGTCCGTGCGCGTGGTGCCGGCTGTCACTCGCGGCAAATTTCGCTCAACGCTCGTTGTGCACCCCGTCCTTAAATCTACTGTGACGCCGCCGACTTCGCAGCGGCGATAGTTATGGCGGGCAACTTTTGGCAGAGCTCTCAGTATCAGCAGTGGTTGCTCGACCGGCAGGACCTGCTGCGCGAGCGACACGGTGACCTGCAGGTCCTCAGCGAGGAAGAATACCACAAGCTCATGATCTTCTTCGCCAACTTTATCCAGGCACTGGGGGAGCAGCTCAAGGTGAAGCAACAAGTGATCGCCACGGCGACCGTTTACTTCAAGCGCTTTTATGTGCGCAACTCCCTGCGTTGCGTCGACCCGCTGCTAATGGCGCCCACCTGCATCTTCCTCGCCTCCAAAGTGGAAGAGTTTGGCGTCATCTCCAACAGCCGCTTGGTGACCACCTGCCAGACGGTGGTGAAGAACAAGTTCTCGCACGTGTTCCCGCAGGACTTTCCTTACCGCATCAACCACGTGCTCGAGTGCGAGTTCTACCTGCTCGAGATGATGGACTGCTGCCTGGTGCTGTACCACCCGTACCGGCCGCTGGTGCAGTACGTGCACGACATCGGCCCCGAGGACAGCCTGCTGTCGATGGCCTGGAAGGTGGTCAACGACTCGCTGCGCACCGACGTCTGTCTGCTGCACCCGCCGCACCAGATCGCGCTCGCGTGCCTTCACGTGGCCTGCGTCATCCTGCAGCGCGACTGCAAGCACTGGTTCGCCGACCTGAACGTCGACATGGAGAAGATCCTGGAGATCACGAGACAGGTGCTGGGCCTCTACGACACGTGGAGAAACATGGACGAGAAGAAGGAGCTGCCGCCCATCCTGGCCAAGGTGCCCAAGCCCAAGACGCAACCGTCGAGACCTCCGTCCCAGGGGCCCAACGACCAGGCCGCGGCCCCGCAACCCAGCTAGCCCCTCTCGCCCGCGGCACCGGACTGCTTTCAGCGCGATGCTGCCGCTAAACAGTGAGGCGCGGACTGGGGTGTGCCATCGGCTGCTGCTATGGCTCCATTCTGGTAGCGTAGTCTACGAATATAGTTCCTCTACGCCGACTTGCCCAGCTGTGACATGACATCCACGAGGCTATCTGTGCTATGACTCCATTCACATCACCAATGAGACATGACTTTATGTGGCAGCAAGCCGAGTCAGTGTTTAATTCATTACACAACATTGACATTGTCATGAAACGATGCAATGTGCTAATCCATTTAGACGTACCTGCCCTCCATCTCGCTTGTTTGGCAGAACGCTTTGAAAGCAAGCACTGTGTATGGGCGCTCTTGCTTCTGCTTGCAATACCAAATAGAGGTCACTCTAACCAAAGTAATCGACTCTGCAGGCACGCAACACGCATCCATTTCTCGTCACGCAAGGTGCATATCCTGGCATATGAGTGGCAGATGGTTTCTCCTGCCGAGCATGAATATAGCATTTTGAATGACAGCAAATGCAGAAAAGCACATGTCTGCCGAGATTGTATGAAAGGTTGAAGAACCACAGGTGTTGCAAATTATACCGGAGCCTCTCTGCATGCCATTCCATATAACCTGTGGGCAGTGCCTTCCATGGAACCTGCTACCTAGTGACATCATGAAAATGTATAGAACACCTTGCAGCCCCCCTCCCCTTCATTTTCTCTATTTTTGTGATGCCGGTGCACAAACATTCAGTGCTTGAATGTTAATAAAGCAAATTGTTGATGAAGCTGCTTCGATCACTAATGCCGTTATGCTGAAACCTGCATCAGTGCAAGGCATACCCACATCATGGATTCAGCCAATTGTGTAAAAGTGAAGGTAGCATAAAAGGGCAGTGTAGAATGTGTTGTTGACAGTTCGCAACTTATTAAAGCTGTCACATGGTGCCTGTCATGACAGCTGCTATAACAACGCCAGGGTTCATTTCCACAAGTGTTTGTGTGATCAAAAGTAGCAGTTAGTGTGTTGTGGAAAGGCACATTTGCTGTAGTTTTGAGTTGCCGATTCCCTTGTAAACCCCCCACTCCAATGAACATGCCATGACCCCCTAAAAGTTTGTTGCAGCTTACAGTTCAGGAAACACTCACTTACACATACCTGACCATCATTAACACATTATGACAACAAATGAGTGATGATTCCTAGTATACCTAACTAATAAGCCATTAAGTTTTTCTCACTGAAACCACCATGTTCATTCAGAGGCCTGCCAAGACCGAACATCATGGTTTCCGTTTTATACATTGTTTTATACATAGCAAGGGATGCTACAAAGACTAAGTGAGACTTCACTCAATGTTTGCATTTACAAACAAAAAAAAGTAGTGTGTCGCATAATACGACGTGCTTACTATATAGAAGGTGTCGCAGATCTGAACCTGCTTACCACCAAATGAGTGGAGAGACCATGGGTACGTTCGATTCGCCTGCACCACTTGAACCAGTTCGCGAGGTGCTGCACCCTGCCATTCGTTTCAGCGGTGCAGCAATGGTGCCCACAGAACCACGACGTTCGTTTCAAAAGGTGCAGGAAAGGTGCAAGGCTGGTTCATGATTTTGCTGCACCAGCTCCACTGTTGATGCTGACTAGGTGCAGGCATACAGGTGCGAAGCAGACAACGCAGCACATGGGCACGAGCACCGTTAAAACCCCGCTTACGCATGTCTGATGTGTCTATGCAACTGTGGTGCGTATTTACGCCCCAGAAACCGATCATACCTGCAGTTCAGGACCTCTCAAACTTACGCACTCCGTGCACATTAGTCTGACATAGCATAACGCCTACAACGCGTCTGCACCTTTGCATTCGTTTCGAGTGTTTCGCTGGGCCTGCACCTCCGGAATCGAACTGCACAATTTCTGAACTTCTCGTGAACCGCCGTGAACTGGTTCACAGTGGTGCAGGCGAATCGAACAGACCCCACGTGGCTGCCAGTCAGAGGACCAGCAGCCACATTGCACAGGTTGCACTTGTAACTAAAACATTGTATGTGGCATGCTGGAAGCACAACGTTGCAGAAATGGGTGATTTGATGCAAGTTTACATCCACGTGTTGTAGTTGTAATATACGAAGTAGTTATTCTGTAGAAAGCATAGCAGATTTATACTGCAGGACATGCAGAGTGAGGCTTGTATGACCGCACTAGTTGGATATGGCTGCTAAGTATGAAACAGTATATTATTATCCATTTATTTTTGCATGGTCTGCAGCACATATAGGGAGAAAAATAAGAGCTGTGCAATGCTTATTGAACACTGTGCTAGGCAACAATGTTCTATTTGTCCATTGCAAGTCAGGAATGTCGTGTACTAATAGTACACGACAGTGTATTATCATACAACCATAAGCCAAAGTCTTAATCCACAGACGCAAAAAAAAAAATTGCCCCCCAGTTAGCCCCACTTCGAATTGTTGGACCAGTACAATGCACTGTTGCATCTGGGTCGCAAGCCCCAAGGGTAGCGTTGGCCTGGCGGCCTGGGGCACAACTGGAAGCATCCGAAGGTCCTGGCAAAGGATGAGTCGATTGCTAACAGAACTTGTTTATTATAGCATCGCAAAAGAGCGGCCGGTCAGGTCGACCGAAGTGGAGAGACGGGAGACCACGTTACTCGACGGAAGAAAACGGAGCCTCTCTCGGCGTCCGGGGGCGGCTGCTTTTATACTCTCGGAGTCGAGGGCAAGAAGGAACGGCTCGGGATGAGGCGCACGTGACGGCGGCGCCCAGACACGTTGAGACCAGAAGTGACGCATCCGCCGGGCTGGCGCCGGTCAGACCTCCTCGCTTCACAGTTGGGGAGCTCCTCTCCCCGGCTGCCGCGCTTTGACAAGCGTAGGCACCAACATGTACACACACACACGAAGACACGTGGCATTGAAACATGCCTGGATGCGCTTGGGAGGAAGCGTTGCGGCAGCGCTGAACGGGCCAAAATGTCCGCCGCTTTGAACGAAGCCCCGGCGTCCGTTGCATCCGCGCCGGCTATACCGCGCGTCGGAGGCGAAACGTAACAGCACTTACAACTCTATATAACACAGGTGTGCCATGAGAAATATATATATATACATATATATATATATATATATATATATTTGGTGCTGTGGTGTCTAGAAACTTTTTCTCCTTAGGGTACTAGCATTAACCATAACAGCATCGGTTTGATATGGGCTGGAGACACGCAAAGTGGTCAATAGTTCTTTTTTTTTTTTTAATCTCGTCCTTGGACTCATGTTTGAAATTTGCGATAGTGGTGCTCTGAGCTGGTGCATGGCACTCTGAATGAAGCAGTAGATTGTGTTCTGGGCGCTCAGTTTTGACCAGCCAAATGTAAACCACGCCGTGAATCGCTCTAAAGTGATCAGTCGAATGTACCATATGTTTTTTGCATTTTAGGCACAAGAGAATTCCCAGCACAAACTTTTTTTTTCCATTATGTTCCATTCCTGAAAGAAAGCAAACCACTGAAACTGCAAGTCGTCAAAGATCCATGGAAGTGCATGGCCAATGGTGCTGTCCCATCAGGAAACTGGCACGAAGACGGCAGCACCTTTCCAACACAAGTGTGGCTTAGAGCTACAAGATACTGTGGGCCAGTAGCTTCATTATGAGTGCCATTCTGTTTGCTAGTGTGGGGTTTGAGTTGATACAGTCAAACCACCACATAATGAAACCGGGTATAACAAATTATTGGTTACAAAGAACAAAAGGAATACGAGGAGCTGAGGCGCTTGAATTTTTGTTACTCGCAATCAGGTGAACAAAGCAATGAAAGGGGCTAATTGGTGCAGGTTCATGGTTACTTTGCACTGACAAAGAAAAGGGAGAGAACAAGAGCACAGACGGACGATTGCACTTCGTCCATCTGCGTCCTTGTTTTTGTGTTACTTTTGTTTTGCCCATGTAAATCTCTGTGCAAAGTAATCATGCATAATCATGTGACTGAAAAATGACAGATAATAAAGATAAAGAATACAGAGAGATAGTGTTTAATTGAAATGTACAAATAATAAGGTAAACAAAAATGGAAGTGGACGAAAAGCTAATTTGCCGCACCTAGCAGGGAGCCGAACCCAGATCTCCACATTACATGCGCAGTGCTCTACAAAGAATACAAAAAACTAAATTAAGAATTTGCAATCTGCTTGCTGATATTATGTATACTTACAATGAATGCCAAATATATAATGAAAGTGTGTTGAGTGCGACTTTGTCATGATGAATCCCAACTGTTACAAATGGCCAGAGTTTCCCACCAAAATTACTCAAGGAAACTGTGGCGCTCGAGCCTGTGCAAGTATAGTGGTTCCACCAGCTTGGGAATAATGAACATGGATTTGTCTAACCTACATGCTTGTGGCTTCGAACATTCTTCTGACATTACTTATTACACCTTGTTTATAAATTTCAAAGCATACCTTTTCTAAATGCAGCAAGACTGATTAGTAGTTTCTGCCCACATGCATAATTGTTGCAAACTGTCGAAACATGTCGTTTCAAATTATCTATCTGCAAAGTCACAAAACTGTTTCAAACCGTCATTGCCATTGTAGTGGAAATATTGCATCACTAACATTCCCCATGGCAATTTTTCTAGGCAGGTCTATGCCAACGACATAAATAACGTTGACAAAATCTAGAATATATTTATTTCCTTGAAATAAAAGAATGTAACAAATACTGTTTAAGGAAACGCGTCCCTCACAGAAAACACACCTTGACATTCACGACGGGGCCTATGAAGTTAGCACTGGTACAAAAACGTTGTTTATGGTCCCTAAGTATGAACGCCACATCTCATTATTTGCCCACTCATATTATACAGCAATTGTTACCAGTAATGCAATGGTTAGCAGTGGTGTTTAATTATAAGGAGTGATGAAACTGACGTGTTAAAACAGACTATGCCTATGAAAACTGTCTTTGCTGCCTACTTATAAACATATGACTAGCAGTTCGGTGCTGATGAAGGGATAGCAGTCCAGACTAGCTGAGCCAGCGCTGGCCTACGGCGAGTCTGCACAACTGAGCATGCTTTCACTGGCTCGCCAAGATGCAGCTTGCAACCATCAAGGCCGGGCCTCGGAACAGGAGAGAGCTGACAATGCAGGGTGTCGGCCAGCGCTGCCAGGGGCGGTCCCAGTCCAGCACCAGGGCTATGGCCCCGAGCCAGGCGCCAAAGAGGGCGCCACGGCTGCCCCACCGCTGAATCCAGTCTAATGGCACCTCGCAGAACCTGAGAGCATGAGGAGCACTGTGTTGCACTCACTCATGGAGAGTACAATATGAAGTGCAGAAACAAATTTTAGAGTAAAAGAAATTTGAATAAGACTTGAGTTATGGCTAGTTAGAATATCACACTTGTAAAGTAGCACTACAAAGTTGAAACATACACAGGGGCGAAAATGTCGTCTGTACTGTTTCCAGCTCTGTGTATGTTTCAACTATGCAGCGCTGCTTTACAAGTACAAGAAATCTGAATGCTGAAATTAGGCTTCGTGTTAACAAACAGGCAGGCATACACAAGTAAAACAAGGGAACAGCTCAAATGCTAACTATCAATTGAAAGATTGCACAGATTTGGAAAAGAAAGAAGACACAAAATCTATCTGTGAGAGTAGTCGCTAGTGTTGCTGTTCTTCTTGTGTTCTGTATTTCACAAGCCTGTGTTTTCAGGTTATAGGCCTGGATAATGTAAAGCTATGCCAATCTGTGTTTATCCTAAACCTACCATTAGTTATCTGTGACCGGCAAAAAATTTTTGGGTTTTGGTGATGTGAATAGTTTAATTTTTCATGTCTGAAGCTGCGTTGCACTTGGCACACATTCTGAATGGGCCGCATCAAAGGTGCTCGAATTAATTATTTGTGGTGCTCTTTCTAAAAACTTAGGCTTCGTACCATAATTATGGAGCCGTGCGTTACCTAAGAAAGCAATAAAAGTAAGACAAGATTTTCATGTCGGTACTCATTTAAAGGCGGACATTTAGTAACGGAACATATTGTAAGTATGTGTGTGTGCCACTTAACGCTAGCCTTAGAAAGTGACCAGAGCGTATTGAGTTTTGTTTATAAAGTGGTGTTCCAGAAGCTAATCTACCTAAGCCTTGAGTTTGTCTGGCTAGACGAAATCTGTAATAATAAACGAATCAAAGCTTTATCTGTCTTTTTCCACCCCAGAATCGTACAAGCAGTAAGGCTTTGCGGAGCCACTTGCCACGGCTGGCACCAGCAGTATGGTGCCTAATGCTCACTCTTTTTTACATAAGTTAGCAGGCTCATCTTTCCAGAATGAACTTGGAAGCGTCTTCCATTTGCAAATGACAAGCAACTGCCTTTAGCTGTCATAACATTTCAACGAGTTTTTACTATTTGCCCAATGCATGTGGTGTGGACTATGCATGTGGCATGGAAATATACGTAAATGACAAGTTTTAAAAGTGTAATTAAATTCTGTCTGCTGCCGTGTATGTTGGAATAGACTATGATTGCGCTGGTATAATGCTCAAGCATCATGCTGTTTATATTATATATGTAAGTTACCATGCAGTTACGTTTACATATAACTTAGCTTGTGTAATGTTACTTATTTGCTGCATCCTTTCTGTGCAGCGCCTGCTAGCAGTTGGCAATTTCTCATTCAATGTTCAATGTCACATTACTGCTGTAAAGTGCCTGGGTGGTAGGGCCGATGCCAGGCAATGCTTATTGCCTTTAGCCTTGCCTGCCCTGACCTTTACATGAAAAGTTTGTGGAATAATAAATGAATAAACTGCTCCTTTTTTTATTGTGTCATTACACTCCTCATTATAGTCTTTATTTGTTTTTGGGCGCACTAGCTTGTGACAAGCAAGTGAACTGTTGCCGTGAAAGGCCATTACCACAGTGTGCTTCACAATATGTCAGAACCACCTGTGCCTTACTTTTGGTCAACAATTGTCTTCTGGAGGGCCCCTATGCTCATGTGGCCTCCTGATAGTATAAGCGGCAGTATGGTCACCATAGTCATATGCACACCAAACCAGAGAGTTTGCTGGCTGTCCCTGCGATATAAAGCCAAAGGTGGGGGGGGGGGGGGGAGGAAAATACGACACATTCCAGTCAGCACAAATGCAAGCAATAAGAGAAACCTCACGTCTTTTTTTTTTTTTTTTTTTAAAAGAGCGAAGTAATCAGCGATTACATGTTCATGCTGCTCAAGGTTACAGTCGGTTTTCTTAAATATATATGTATGCGTTCTAACAAACAACTTTACCGTTTTTGGTATCGCAGATTTCTTGGCCTCAAGCATTAAAAAGGACACAGAAATCAGCTCCTCACAAGGCAGGTAACTACGTGACCTCAATGAACTGATGTGGAAAGAGGAAGCGTGCAGGGCAATTAAACCTGCGCCTGTAATTCCCGCCTGTTTTTATACCACGTACAACATACGCGAACTCGCTCTGTTAATCAAGACTACACAAAACAACACAAAAATCAGGTCGTGCTGAGATGTGTTTTCTCTAAACGTGCAAACGAACCAGTCTAGAACCAAGCGCCGGCATAACCGCTCTTCTAGAGGCCAGTGAACTTACTCAAACAACGGAGCGCCGAACAAAACGGCCAAGACATGGAAGAACACGATGCTGAACACGACGCTAGCTACAGCCGTCGCCACAGAGCCGGCGACCCTGGTCCGTTGGCCGTAGCTGCGCGAAGACGAACTGCCGAAAAGGCGAAGCCAGGCACAGCCCGTCACCTCGAGCACCAAAGCGAGGGCCACCAGCATCGGCACGGCCCTGTCGCCAGTGTATCGCACCTGTGCTTGCAGCAGTCCCAAGCCGAGAGTCGTGCCTACGGTCACCCATAGCCCGTAGCAGATGCCCTCCCGCGCCTGCTTTCGGAGCACGTCGCGACGAACAGGCATGGCTCTTGTGCTCGAAGACTATCTGTATTCTCGCAAACTAGAACATGAACGACGACGAGCCCTTCATGTGGATTAACGCGATCCGAGGTTCCCCTCACTGAAAAAAAAAAAACAAGAAACAGGTTGCCAAGCAATCGATGCGGAGTTCAGCGCTGAGTTGCTGCCATTACGTGGTCGCTCTACACCGGCGGCAAAGTTTAATTATCTCGGAGACGCAAACAACGATCCACAATCATTCATAAATAATTCACTAGCGCACTCTTGAAACATCACACGTGCTCAAAACAAAACAACCTCAGCGCCCGAATTACCCAAATTTCGATATCCGCGCCCCCTAACAAACTAAACTGGTTTCGGTTCAGCTACTCAAGAAACTTTGCAAAAAATGTATTTTTTTAAAAATTACAGCTATTCATTTCTGTTCAAAATGTTAAATTTAATTGTGCATATACTATTTTGCAACTACTGAGTGTGTTTGTGTAAACCGCTTGAGTATATTATAACGTTTACTGTACCACGGCCGGACTGGAGAAGCGCGCGGGCGTTGCTCCAGCATGCTCTCCAGACCGGCAGTGATTGTACAGCATAGAGTTTCCTACAATTTTTTTTTGTAGGAAGCTGTATGTTGTACAGTATCAACAGTAGATCAATGAATAGATTGTACCGTAGCCGACAGCTATGGGGCTCTTGCATTACCCAGGGGACGCTGCGAAAAAGGTGAACGGGGCGGTGGCTTGCGCCACCGCCCCGTTCCAAAGGGGACGCTCATAACATCTATCCACCCATCCATCCATCCATCCTAATGAATAAAGCCTTTATTTTAAGGAAGGGGACGGCTCTAGGCCGCTGATGGGGATGAGTTACTGTATATGCTACCACACCTGTGGTAGCATATACAGTAACTCTAGGTGCTAAAAAGCGCCCTATGTCCTAAAATGGGCCGTACCAAGCTCGGTCGTCTGCTTCGGAAAGCACGTTTACAATATGGACCCGCCACTTTCGGTTGTGTTGTATCACGGCCTGCAGCGAATATCGGGCGCCGAAGATTTTTTTCAGGGGTGGCACGCTGCGTAAAGGCAAGCAATTATGCAATGCCGAATACGTGTATGCCGTTCAAGAATTAAGCGGCGAAGCTTTAGCGCGGTGTCAATCGCAAGTGAAGCGAGTTGCGTACGAAGTGGAACTTCAGGTAAGGTTTGCACGCTGCTAGATTCAGGCGCACAAACGCGAGGAAATGCTTGCTATAAATGAATCCACAGCAGCGATAAGCAGACATCATGTGTACGGAACTGCTCGAGCACACGACGGTACGCGCCGCGACGGCAGCGGTCTTTCGACATGCCGCGAAACGCGGGTCTCCTGCAATCTTTGTTGACTGCATGCCGCTAAACAAGTAGTTATGCCTGCGTTGTAGTAGCGGCCATCTGTCCCTTTTAGTAACTGGTAATAACTGATCCAATGTATATGAGCTCGCACGTACGTGCGAATCGCGCTGCAGCGCGAGCTTGTGCGCTGCTCGCTTGATGCAGCTTTTAATGACAACGCTCGAACATCGATCGATCTGCTGTAATCAATACTATCTTGCTGCGCTGCCTCAACATGCTGGCTTGAGGTCAAGTATGAGCACATTTAACTCTCTAACCTGTGCTGCTCGTAGTGGGGTAGTGAATTGTCACCGAATCAGCCCTGCCATTCGTGGTCATTTGCACACACCTGGGCACTTCACCACTTCGCACCGGTCGAATTGTTAATTGTCGCTGTGGCCGGGTTTCGCATCGTGAATCACCAGCCATGCCTGCTGCTATGTCTGTCTGCCGTCGGGACTGTGGGTGCAAAAGACCGAATTTTATAACGCAGGTCTGTAATCAAGCAAGCTTCAAGACAGCTGAAGCAGTCAGCATGGCGCGAAGTTTCGCTTACCCAGCGCGACGAACTGCAGTTATCCAGCGCGCCCGACGCTCCGCTTCGTGAGGCCTTGAAGGGAAACGATAGAATCGGATGTTGGGAGTCAGGCCTTCTTGTTCATGGCAGCCCACGACGCAGCAGTATCGACGGTGACGCTTTTTCGATGCTGAGCTAGGTACCTCCGGATCGGCGTCGCCGATTCCTTCTGCTTCCAGCATTACGACCCACGGCACACGGAGAGTCCGTTTCCGTTAAACTATAGGCTGCGGCCAGCTCGCAGCGTGGTCGACGTGGTCTGTGAGAAGTGACGAGCCTTTTCGCACTCGCAACAGGGCAGAAAAAAGTGCGAATCGACGCAAAACTCTGCCTAGAATCGTGCTTCGCCACAGCCAGGGCTCAATACGACCCAAGCTGGTACGACCCAGATGTCGTTTCCCGCGCCGCCACCAGGCGCCGCTACTATACCTCAAACTCCAGCGCACGGAGGAAGGAAACTAAGGAGAGGCCCTGACGTCACTCTTTGTGAAGCAAAAGTGAAGCCGGAATTTGGCGTTGCTCATGGCGATGCTCCGCCTTTTGGGCCACCCTCCTCGCTTGTTTACATCTTTCGCGAAACCACGCCGCGCTGCGCGTGGTGTCGCGCGCTCGCGAAACATCTGGCAGAGCACGGTGCAGGTAACACAGCGCAACAAGACACGGTGACTAACGCAAACCCGCCCACTCAGCGCCTTTGCCACGGCCCGAAACCTACCAGAGCAACACGTGTGAGCGCTCAAAACCATAACAACGCCGCCATTGTGGCCCAAAAGGCGTGACCATACAACAGAAAAAATAAAAAAGCAGCAAAAAAATGAGAACCTACTACGTCATTTCCGCCACACTTTTCTCCTAGCGCGCGGAGGGGGTAGGGCCTCTGCTTAGTTTCCTTCCTCCGTGCTCCAGCGCAAGACGCCCATAGGAGGTGAACGCGAGACCCACTGGCGAGACCTGACGAGACGTTCATTTCAGTATTTGCCCGGCGTTTGCACGCAGGCGCAAGGAAAGAACGACGCATGACGACGCCCTCGCCGCTTACAAATATGGCCGCGCTATCAAATGTCGTACAGGCCGCAAAACTACTATCATTTGCAAGAGAAGCGGCGCATTCCCAAAAACGATTTTTCTGGCAGTGGCTGAATGCTGTATTCAACAGGTGAGCTTGGCGACTTGTGCTCATATCGACACTTGAACCGTGGCGGTACGAGACTTTTACAATAATGCCGCTCCCGTCCCGTAGATATGACCGAGACCGTATCAAGGAGATCGGGCCGGATAGAGCGGCAGCAGAGTGGCTCATACGATGCGGAGCTGCTGTCAGGTGGAGCGGAGCTATTAAGTTTCACTCCGACTACAACACACTGCCGTCCACGAGCTCAAACGCTTACAAGATAGAAGAAATTGATGCGACTGACTCGTCAATTATGGAGATAGGCTTTCCTTACTTGAGTATGTGTTGTGGGTTTCGATCTTGAGCGAGTATTCATGTAGGGAGCACATCTCTTGTCCTTTTTTACAGAAGAGCTGACTCTTCTGAAATCAATCAACTTGACGCGCTGCAACTTTCTCGGGGATAAGGCATTGCAGATGTTGCAACTTCGCAAGGATAGTCTAGAAAAAGTGAACGTTATCAGCTGCGGAAACGTGACAGACGCTGGAGTCAAGTCGCTGGCAGAGCTCACGTAAGTTTTCAGTGTTGCCGTCATTTGGTTGCATGATGCATTCGAACCCAAGTCCTTTTCTTTTTTTTCGAACAACAACAAAAAAGTTTGCCTCTACTCCACTTATTTAGTGGATAGCTGTCGACACAGCAATTACCCTATGAAGCTGCAGTCCCTCGAGTGCTCAACAAATAATTAATCATGTTACCTTTTAATGCGGCCTGTTCAAAACACGCGCGAAGTGCAACATGGTTTCGAATGCAGAGAAGACTGAAGACATGATGTGGCGGTTTCACAATACCAGACACCACTGACACGTACACAAACAGTGCTGCCAGAAACTGAGTCCATTCAGAAGTAAAGTCCCCTGGATGAGTGAAACCTTAGACCATACAACGGTTAATTTCATTTTACTCTTGCCCTCCGTTGCAAGGTTCGAAGCCAGCGCTTCTCGATGGCTACGTGTGTGAAAAGCCGTTGTCTGATCTCCAACCAAGCCCGAATCTCCGCTCTCCCTCTCACAACCAACACACCACTCTAAACTCTCAGTTGCCACAAAGAGCGGCATACCGGCTAATCGCATACCGGCTCAAGCTCGCACGTGTGGCAGTGCCATTCCCTTTTTTTTTTGTATGCACATGCATGCGGGTTGACCATATCCGGCAAGAAGCCAGCTGCAGGAATGTGATCGGGAAACCACAGAACTGCATTACCAAGGTTTTCCCCAACAGCACGCAAGTGCCAAACAATGGCACTGAAACCATGGTTCGCATCCTGCATCGAAGGCCTACAAAAAGAAATAAAAAAAATCTACTGTAGCAGTAGAGAAAGCCACCTGAACCAGTTTACGAGGTGCTGCGCCCTGCCGTTCGTTTCAGTTGTGCAGCAATGGTGCCCGCTGAACCACGACATTCATTTCAAAAGGCACAGGAAAGGTGCAGGGCTGGTTCATGATTCTGCTCCACCGACGGTACTGACTTGGTGCAGGCATATAGGTGCTAAGCAGCGGCGCAGCACACGGGTGCGAGCACCGATAAAACCTCGCTTACGCATGTATCGTGTCTACGCAAGTGTGGTGTGTATTTATGCCCCAGAAGCCAATCATAACTGCAGTTTAGGACCTCTAGATCTTGCGCACTCCGTGCACATTAGTCCCACATAAAATAATGTCTGGACCGCGTATCTTTACATTCGTTTCAAGTGTCTCGCTGGGCCTGCATCTCGGAAATTGATCCGCACAATTTCTGAACTCGTGGTAAACCGCCAAGAACTGGTTCACAGTAGTGCAGGCGCATCGAACATACCCCGCATCTGCACTGCCCTGCGGTTGTGCAAGTGACCATACACTTCATCATCTATTCCTTAAACCCGTCTTCTCACACGCTTCCCATTCAGTTTGCAATATCTTCCTTTTGTTCCGAGCTAGGGCATGTTCTCAATTACCCTTGTATGGCCAGTGGCATACCAACATATCTATATATATGTTGGTATGCCACTGGCCGTACAAGGGTCATATAGACACACACACACATGTATTTACACGCTTCTTTCATGCTTGAAAAAACACTTTTATGTAGCACATATTGAGCAACAGAAAGCTATATCAGGAGTTTTTCATGGTGCTCTACAATTTTCTCGTTGACACTTTTGATTCAATTATAATATTTGAGAAGCTGTTTAATTCATTAAGACTAATTATGTAACAAGACAGAACGGTATCTCCAGGCAACAACAAACTACACTACCTTGGTTCTGTGCAGCTACTTGGCATTTGCATATATTTAATGTTTGGCTGAAGTTACGTGGGACACCTTATATAAGAGTATGAATCAGAAAGTCCTTGCCCCAATTTCTTTTAGCCAAATTATAGCTGTAAATGCGAAGTCAACATATTCATTGGACCGGCCCAGCCTTATCTGCCGGTAGCTCCGCGGCACCGCGCTGCTGTCAGTTGTTGAAATTGGCAATTGTGCTTCATATGTCCACGGTGAATGAGCAATGAAGCGTGATTCGTTTTCCACAGAGCAAGGTATGAACACTCATTGAAATCCACAGGGTAATGCAGCCCACGTATGGGGAGAGGTGTTTCGGTCTGCTAAAGAAGTTCCTGGCACAACAATTCACGTGCAACGGTGAAACCAAGACATCAGTGTGACAGCAGTTCCCCACAGTCAGCCGGACGAATTCTACCACAGGGGCATCTCAATTTAAGTGCTGCAATGGGACATATGTCTGAACCAGTGTGAGCACTGTGTGGAAAAGTAGTGTAAGGTACGTAGATGGTACATATATTTGTAATTGTACCTCATACTGGATAGTAAATAAAAAATGGGGCAAGGACTTTCTGAGTTGCCCTCGTATATATATATATATATATATATATATATCCTTTTATAACTGCATAATCTTGATTTTCTATATTATTTCAGGGAATATATTCAAATTTTTTTATCCATCATGGTTCACCATGTGTGATTGATAATCACTGATATGACTGGTAATTACAAAATTAACTGGCAGACACATTTCCAGGCTCTTACTTTATGCAGTGGTAATTCACTATATAATTACCACTGCATGATAAGAGAGCCTGAAAATGTGCCTGTCAGTTAATTTTGTAAAGAGGGAAGACCGCACTGGCAACCAACTCGCTTAACTGTCATATATATATATATATGTGTGTGTGTGTGTATGACTAGGGAGGGTGCGGGGTCCGGATAAATTATTGTAATCAGCCGCGATCAACGATGGCGTTCCTTACGGCATGAAGTTGTTGGTTTATCAAATGCCGGAACTATTAAATATATAAATATAATAATCTGTCTGCACCCCCCCTCGTCATTAGGTTAAATACTGCAAGCTAATGTTGCGTTTCCAAATATTATGAGGCGGTCGCAAAAAGCTGTGAAAGCGCAACGGGAAATTTGTGGCGGGAACAGCCCAGTCCCAATCTCCACAATGCCAGCGCGTATGACGTGCGCCATACCAAGCGCTGGCCATACGGTGCGCCGGTTGTCGTCAGCTACAGCTCTTCGCGGCGAGGCACGAAAGAGAATCCTCGCTGCCCGTTCAGAGGACACGCAATAAATGCGAGCATTACGTTACGCGGCTAATGCATTCACAAAGAGAACTTGGTCTCAGCTGTTTCGCTAGATTTCCGGGCGCGCAGCCGAAAGCACCCGCTTTTAAAAGAGGGGGCGCAACTGGCGTACTTTTCCCCGTATACTGGAAACGGCAGAAGGAAGCGTTTTATAACTCATGAGGCAGTGCCCTACTCTTTGAAGCTAGGTCAGGATGTCTTAGAACGCGGAGCTATAAAAATAAATTTAACGAAGAAGACACATGTACTGTGTGTGGTAAATCTGTAGAAACAATAGAACACATACTGAAATGTGATAGTATCCATCCCGATGTCGATGCGGGCACAATCGCGCTTCCTGAAGCCCTAGGGTTCAGAGATAACAATAGTCATGTAAATAAATTTGCGGTGGAAATTAGCAAAAGGCCATTGGAGGATTGGTGGCTCAAAAGCAGAGAGGTGACATAAGGCTAAAAGTGTAGAACAACGTATTTAAAGAAAATGGCGAATTTTAATAACAAACAACACAGTTAAACAAAAATAAAAAGGTGAGCATGGTGGCAACTGCCATCACCCCGTTTCAAAGGGGACCCTCCTACCTACCACCCATACCTCCGCTTTCGGTGAAGTCATTTGACGGCTTTTTGAGCTACTGAATAACTTTGGTGACGGGATTGGGGGCTCCATTTCACGTCAGAAGCCGTGCTGCTGCATTTATCAACGGGTTTGATGACAAGTGTGATCTAATTATTTGCTACAATCGCCGTAATTACGGAGTGGTCAGTGTGCTTCTTTAGATGACTTTTTTCATAGCTAAATTGTTCATTCAAACGGTGCAAGGGAAGCGTACCCCCCAAAAAGGACAGAGTAGTTCATACAAGGCACTTGTGTATCTCCCGTACAAGTCTCCCACTCGCCGTTCGAAAGAATGCATGTACGACATACTCGTTAACGCGATTGATTCGGAAATACGAAGTCTGTGCTTTTTTTTTCCTTACAGGAAGTTGCGTTATCTAGAGCTCTTCGACCTACCTGGAGTTCGGGACCGTGAAGCGGTTCTCGAACACTTCAACCAGCTGCTTCCGACCTGCAAGGTTGACTTCCCCGACGTGAACGAAACCACAAAACCAAAAAAGTGATCACGTGGATGCACCATGCAGTTCATCCCGTTTCCGAAACGATTCTACTGTAGATACTTGTAATGAGTTTATTCACATATTTACAACGGCAAATAAATGTCACTCAAGTCATTGCAAGATCCATTGTCCGCTATAGAGTTACTGGTCGGACAACTTCGCAAAGGCGGCCTCGGCTTCTTTCAGGATGTCGTTGAAGTTCATGTCATCGGTGGCAGAAGACGTGGGCTGTTCTGTGGTGTTCTGAGCATTGTCATTAGTGCTTGTGGTAGGGATACCGAACATGTCCAAGATCATGTTCCCTTTCCTGTCCAAATTAGCGGGCTCCTGTGCCGTATACTTAGCATATCCAGCTTCGCTAGTGACTTCGACGTCCGGGCTGTCTGTGACAGTTGTCACGTCGTCAGCACGCGTACCGAGCGCCAATGAGACTGCGTCTGTCGCCGTGACGTCACTTGTCAGCTCGCTCAGAGTGGGCGTCACCTCCCTGGTCTCGGTTGTGGTCTCGCCGTTTTCGGTGACGGCAACGGCTCGGGTGACCACACCTGTGACGTACTGTTCCACAGGGTCTGTTCCGTAGGTCACCGTGCTCGTCGGTACCCTCGGGGCGAGGTCGCTGGTGGTGTCAGCCTTGACGTTCGACGTTCCCTGTGTGACGTTGTCGGGCTGCGAAGCTCCAAGGCCAGCGGCCGGTCGCTGGAACTCTTCAGAGGCTATCCCGATGCAAGGCAATGCCAAGTGCGCAATGCGGGTCCTGATGTTGCGGCAGGGCACAATCGCAATGGCGGGCATCGGCAGCATGTGTGGCAGCGGCAGCATGTGTGGACCGGAGGAGCTCGCTTGGTAGCTGAAGGAGCTGTGGAACGCAGGACTCGCCCACGGCCGCTTCAGCCTGGGTGAATTAAAAGGGGGCAGCTTGAGCAAGAAGGCGAGCCCCGGATTATGACGAAACTTGAAGTTATAAAGCATTTGGCGCTCGACGTCATCGCGCAGCCGGTCCTTGATCGCGGCCACGTGACGCAGCAGGCTGGAGCCCAGCGAGAGGCTCGCTCGCACGGCTGGCAGGAACTTGGAGCTGTGGGCCTCCGCGGCGACCAGTACGGCAGCGAGCGCCAGCAAAAGAGCGCCGATCCTCATAGTGGTGGATTCGGGGAACTGCTGGAGAATGGGCAGATAGGGAGAACGTGGTCAGGGGGAATATTCGTAGGTTCGCTATACTACAAAAGCTGGTCTTCTGCGATAAAATCTTAGGCAGTGAACTGATGCATGTCACGCAGGCGTAACTTAATCCGTACCCCGCGCGAGATATATCTCGAGGTAACCCGCATCGAAGAACCTATCGCCGCGGTAACGCGCGCGCCGAGAAAATTTGAAGCTGTGCGGGTGCGCGCAGCAGCGGTAGAGGGCACCAGTGGAGGCCCGTTGTTTGACCAACACCTGCGATGCGGTGACGTAAAAGGATAAGCAAACACAGCGCTTGGCAAGAAGCATACAATGCGAAGGAAGGTAGTGCATCTGCTGCTACACCGTAGCTGCCGCCGGTACAATATTATTTGTGAAGAGATGCGAACTTTCATGCTTTGCGAAGTAGTGGTAGAAGGGATATAATGATAAAGGCAGAATACTACTTGTTGAATAAGTGCAAAAGCGTTTTTTAGACGTTCTGAACTTGAGCCATTAACCTTGTCACTGCTGCATACACAACTGAGTGGTTCCATAATGCGACTGATAGACAAGGGTTAACATAAGATAACGTGTACGCAATGCGCGGTGCATAAACGATCTTGCATGCTAAGACACGCGAATGCGTCCCTGCAAGACATGCAACCTACAGTGCGCAAGCGCAGCAGCCGCGCGTGCACGTGGACAACGTCATTACCCAGGAGATGAAAACCTTGTGTTCTCGATGCCACGTTGTGCACGAGAATAGGTTGTCGGTATCTACAATTTAACGGAGGTGGGTGAGAAAGCTAGGGGAAACGCAAACACAGCGCTGTTTAATGTCAGCGATGTGCGTGTCTACGCTGTTTATCCAGTGTCCTTGCGTTGTACTCGGGTGTTAAAATACGTGCGATAACAGACTTTTAGCGTGTCCGGTATTCGGGCAAGCGCGGGCGGTTTTCCGGTTTAGCGGGGGCGTCAACGTGAGCGGCCAGATTGGTGGCGCAAAGCTCAACCACACAAACACAGAGCTAATGACTATATTCTGCTTAGCTGCTGGCGTAAATTTTCGACAGTGGCGTAATCGTGTTCACAATTACGCCGCTGCCAAAAATTTGCGAAGTGGCGAAGCAGGATATGGTGAGTTACTGCAGTTTTAGCCATGCGTTTGTCTGGTTGAGCTCTACAACACCAGGCGGCTTCACCGCTCACGTTTACGCCCCGACCATCCGGTAATCCGCCCAAACCGCTCCCGTTTACCGGAATGGCGTACAAGCTAAAGGTCTCTAACGATAAGCCTAACGTGATCGCCACGTGGTTATGTTATGGGATTTGTAAGCGACGATTTGAGTTAAAAGCGCAGGGAAAAGTCTCCTGGCAATTTGTAGTACAGGGCAGCAGGATGCATACGAGAGACCTCAACGGAAGCGGTTTTAAAAACCAGTAATGCCATGTTCCTTTGAATAAAGAAACGCATCTATGGAAATGGCATTTGCACAAAAGGAAGCCTCTTAGGGAAGACAACTTCGACGAGCAGCGACGAGTAATCTTTTAGCCCTCCTGCACACCTTTTCGCCACAACCTGCTGATGACGCTGACGCAGTACCAGACAAGATCGCGTTGAGTAGCCGAGCCAGTTTCAAGAAACGTGGGAGCAAGGTCCAGATGACACGTTTACGTTTTTGTCTCTATGAATTCAACCTAGCTTATTCGGTTCATTAAATGTACGCACAGGATACTGAAATCAATGCACGAAAGTACGCCGTTTCGTCAAAACTACCAAGGCGACGGCACATTCCACGTGGCTTGAACACTGAACGCATTTTACACAAATTTGAACATGTTTGGGTTCTCTGTACAATCCAGTCTAACCTTTTGCTCAAGTTTCAAGGCAATACACAGGCACAGTTCGAAAAGTTTAACCACGAGGTCTTCAAACTTACCCGCACAGCAGCACTTGCGATGAACTTGTGGCCACTACGACAGACACGAGCCAAGTGTCCCCGCTTCCGTCTGTCGAGCGGTAGGGCCTACACGTCACGTGGGGCCCACTGGGAAGTGGAGAGGGGGAGCGAGAGGGCCAGGGGCAGAAAGCCAATGGCGGTCCACGGAGGGGCACCCTCTCTTGGAGCAAACAGGTTGGGCGTGGGGGCGAGGGAGTCGAGTTGGGGAACGCGGGTTTTATCTTTCTACAAAGGAGGCTAATACGGGGAAAACCTGCCTGGGGTGCACGCGATAATCCGAGCGTGGAGAGAGAGAGATTCTTGTTTGGGAAGTAGGAACATGGGGTAAAGTGCAGCGCAGTAACTGTCTCTCAGATGAGGACACCTCAACCGCGCTGCACAGGGGGGGGAGGGATAGAAAGAGTGGTGAAAGAAAGAGGGAAGGAGCAGCAGCGGTCGAAACGCTCTGAGCGTGGGGAGGGGGCCGATCAGCTAGGGCGATGTCCTCGGCGAACTCCAGAATCGCTCGGAAGAGGCGCTTCTGGCTTGAGATGCAGCCCGAGGACGTCGTTTTCAGCCTGAACAAAACATGAAAAAAAAGAAGACGCTGATTTGTGCGCCTGGTTACTGCGCCAGCTGGTCGAAAACTTCTTTTCCCTCTCAATTCCCGTAGGCGTTGCTTATCTTATTTTTGTTTATATATATATATATATTGCAGTCTAAAAAAATTCTATTTGTTGTGCTGTTGCTACTGTGTGTTTGGCGATGTGTTTGCGACACGGTGACGGCATCGTCGTGAACAGCAGACCGACCTCGGCAAAACCTGACGTCAGTCAAACGCTTGCGCTTCCGCCATGCAACGTAGCCGCTCTCGTTGACCTTTGCCGGTGTCAAGCTTGACACGTGGCATCAGCGTGACTTTTGGCACTGCGTTCAGATATTTTATTGGAATTAATGAAAATAGTTTGTGGAGGTATTTGGAAGAGTCCATGGACTATCTCGATCGACGGCAGACGGCCGAGCACAGATACACGGACATGGCAATTAGCTGCGGTGACGCATTCCAATCGATAATGATCACAATTTCTCGATTACAGAGCCTTGGTGCACTTAAAGAACGCTAGATGCTCCTAATTAATTTGAAGCCCCGGAACCCTTAGTCCGCCACTCACCGTGGTAAGCTTATCGGCTATATGACGTAGCGCTGCTAAGCAAAGGGCGAAGGATCAAATACAGGCCCAAGTCCCGCTAAAAGCCTTGGAATTTAATTTAAATTTTACTACAGCGCCTCTTGCATATTACAGCCAGCATCGCCGCGTGTTTATCATTCAGCAACGTGACCTGATCGGCACATATCTTTGTGAGACCCATGTTGCGGATGTGCGGCCGCCGTCACTAGGTCGTGCGATGTCAGAATGTTTTTTTTTTTACTTCGCCTAGTCGATGACTCACGTATGTCACGGTGCACAGGCTTACAAGCAAGACAGGCAATGCAATCCAGCACTGCGTTGGCCTACCGTTTTCCTATCGGCTTGGTGATATAAAAAACACAACTGCGAGTAGCGTGTTCAAGCAACAGGTGATTAGTGACAAAACTATACAGATCCAACGCAGTGTGGGAATCTATGTAAGCGAAGCTTTCTGTGTTGTTTGCTTTGATGGGCGATAATTAGCGGCGATATTGACGGCGAATGTTTAATTTCTTGAACGTTCAGTCCAACACGAGAGTGGTGACTTGATGTTAAACGTTACCTTGTGTGCACCACTGCTGTTTTTCTGCTAGTACACAGAACACACGGGGAGAGGCGTTTGCTTGAGGCATTGTTGTGCGCCATATTTAGTAACCTCTGAGAGGGTTAAAAATTAAATTATGAGGCTACGTCCGTCCACGTCCTGTCCTTCCTTAATATCGTGTTTGTAAAACTGAGCGCAATATAACCATAAATTATGAGGTTTTACCTGCCAAAACCACTTTCTGATTATGAGGCACGCCGTAGAGGAGGACTCCGGAAATTTTGACCACCTGGGGTTCTTTAACGTGAACCTAAATCTAAGTACACGGGTGATACCATGGTGTTCTCTCCTAAATCTAAAAGCCCATGAGCGTTTTTTTTTTTATTTCCCCTCCGTCGAAATGCGGCTGCCGCGGTCGGGCTCACATCCATGACCTCGAGCAATGGCATAGCCGCAAAGCTACCACGAGGGCACAGAAGTTTTGATTTGACATGCGACCGCTTCCTTAGTGTCACCTAGACCCTGCGATTCGCTTTAATTAACGCGATTCTGCTTCTGCACGCCCTGCACCAGTTTTCCGCTCGACACATTTGCATGGGGCTTATTTTTCAGAAATAGCAGGAACGTATGTACCGAACCTTGAACATCAGCTTATCCAGTTTCTTCTTATTGTTCGTGGTTTGGGAGCGGGGAAGTACGCTTAAATCTGCAGCCCATGTGGGAGCACGGCGCAGCTTATATCCAGTTTCCCCTTAATCGCTGTGGTGTCTAGTGGTAGGGTTTCCTTGGCTTCTCATCTCGCCTTTTCTTTATCCCCTCTCCCCCCCCCCTTGTATGGGAACTGCGGGCGTAGAGTGGCAAGGCTGCTATTCCCTCTACCCCTTCTCCCAACCATTCTATACCTAGCTTCTAGCACCCCTCTGGACCTGCACGTTCCTAGAAAGTCATGCGTTGCAATGCCTTTGAGGGGGGTCACGGATAATCACAGCTGTCGAGAGGCTAACGTGGGGACGCCCAGGGAGCTCCAGAGGGTATTGTGTACACTCGACGCGGTGCAAAGGTCAAACGAGACTCTGGTGTCTCCTTTCCTAGGCCCCGCTCCTTCCACGTGTCTGCCGCGCACGTCTGTCGCGCTGACAACCCGCCACGGTCGATTAGTGGCCATGGGCTGCTAAGCACGACATCGCGGAATCATATCACCGGCCACGGAGGTCGCATTTCTACGGGGCGAAATGCGAAAACATCCGTGCTAAAGCAGCCCAGGTGGTTCAAATTTCCGGAGTACCTACCCCACTACGGCATGACTCATAATGAGATCGTGGTCTTGGCGCGTAAAAACCCATAATTTTTTTTCGCCGCGCTGAGCGACATTTTGCCGCATAATTTTCGACAGGGACAGCCACTTTGGATGGAACAAGCATTTGAAGTTGTGTGTTATTGCATGGGCGGCTGGGATGTTAAAAGCACATGCGCATAACTACCGCCCACACTGCAGGCATTTAAAAAAGAAATTATTGCTAAGTCTTTAGATCCAACTTTAATAAAGAAAAGTATTCATCATCTCGAGTAGTAGACATAGGGCGTGAGTCACAAGAATAAAAGAAGTTCAGAAGCGTAGCTTGGGCTTGTTGGTGCATCACCTCAGAACGCTAGCGCAAACTTGAGAGTGACAGCTTGGCACCTTGCGCCAGATGTGACCTGTCACTTCTTTATGTCGGCAACGCACTAGGCTGGTAATGCGTTACCAAGCAGCCTAAATTGTCACCTTATTGACGTTACCATTTCCTTATCCTTCGAAAACGAAATGGAAACGTCACGATCTGCACACACTAATAGCTCAAGCTGTTTTGAAGAACACGTGCTGGGTTAGGGCGCTGAGATCTTGTGCTGCACAGGAGGTCGTCAATTTCCGGAATAGAACGCCCAAAATTGTGTCCATCTGCACGGTATAATCGCTGCAGCTGTTTTGAAGAACACGTGCCGGGCTTGGGCGCCGAGATATCGTGCTGGACAGGATGTCGTCTATTTCCGGAATAGAATGTTCAAGATTGTGTGCAAGAAAGAGATTCCCGCCTGCTTATGCCTGCTTTCCCACTGACCGCTTGGTGGCAGGAGTGCAGTTTGCTGACGGGTTTCCTGTTCGAATAAAGCTTTGCAGACGACAAAGGACACGGGTGTGACCAGAGTTACCATATATGCTATCCAAGCCACCTTAGGTGTGACGGATGCGTCTGATTGCTCCTGCGATGCGCCTTGGACGGCATTCCTGGGAGTCCTTTCCAAACATGAAGTTCGAAGTAGACTTGTGATGTATTACAACAGCCACGCGTTTAGGATGGATGGATGGAAGGTAGGAGCGTCCCCATTTGAAACGGGGTGATGGCAGTTGCCACCACGCTCAGCTTCTTATTTTTGTTTAACTGTGTTGTAAGGTATTAAAATTAGCCATTTTCTTTAAAAACGTCTTCCTACAATTTTAACCTTATGTCACCTCTCTGATTTTGAGCCACCGATCCTCCGATCGCTTTTTGCTAATTTCCACCGCATATTTATTTACATTGTTATCTCTGAACCCTAGGGCCTCAAGAAGCGTGACTGTGCCCGTATCGACATCGGGATGGAGACAATCACATTTCAGTATGAGTGTTCTATTGTATCTACAGATTTGATGATGATGATGATGATGATGATGATGTCCTTGAGTTTGGCGCTTACCCACTCGCGGGGATTGGCCAAGAGTCGGGCAGAGTTTGCTTGTGTGTTCAGAAAAGGAGGTAAAAATTACCACACACACTACGTGCGTCTTCCTCTTCGTTAAATTTCTTTTTATAGCTGCGCGTTCTAAGACATCCTGACCTAGCTTCAAAGAGCAGGGCACTGCCTCTTGAGTTATCATAAAACGCTTCCTTCCTGACCTGTTGTTTCCGGTATCGATATAGTTCAACACTATGCTTCTTTTCCATTGAATTTATCCAATTTTTACCCTCCGCGATTTCACCCTGTCGTTCAATGCTCTGTCTTTCTCCGTCCTCGTGTCTGGCATACTTACTGGTTAGCTTCCTAGTTCTTTTCCGCCAGTGTGAGGCAACGCTCTTTCTGTATAGGTATTTAAATACCTTAGCTGCCCACCTGTTATCGTCCAATTTCCTCAGGCGTTTTTCGTATAGGATTTTACTCTGAAGTTCCCGTGCTTCGAACGATGCCCAGCCCCTATCCACCTGTACTGCTTCGTTTGTGATTATCCCGTGGGCACCTAGTGCTAATCTTCCAACAGCTATCTGATTTACTTCTAGCCTCGACTGAACTTCAGCCCTTAAGCACAGGACCGCATTCCCGAAAGGATTCCAGTGGCGCAACCCCACCTGTCGTGCACACCTTACTAGACCAAGATAATAGTACTCATTAATACGAAAAATGCAGAGAACAAAGAAAAAGAAACCAGAGCATTACCGGATTAAAAAAAATGACATATAGAGAAAAATTCACGAAACTAAAAATTGCTAAGAACTACGTAAAAATGTAAAAAAAGAAAAACTACGAAGCTTTGTTTCTGAGATATTCGTGCCGGTTTCCTTTAGGACTGAGGTTGAACAGAGCGAATAAAACAAGAACCCGAGGAAACAAATACCACAGACAAGTGCTGACTGCCAATTGGAAGTTTATTTGAAATTCTCCAGCCATTTGATACATTTTTTTCAGCATAGGCATGCGTACACCAGTCGCAAACACATCTGCAATCAACAACATCCTAATCTTTCATGCAAAAAAAGCTATTTCTTTTTCTAACAAGGCAAAATAGGAGCATTTGATACTGTTTTTTCAGCATAGGCATGCGTACACCAGTCGCAAACACATCTGCAATCAACAACATCCTAATCTTTCATGCAAAAAAAGCTATTTCTTTTTCTAACAAGGCAAAATAGGGAGCGCTTACACATATAGCTTCTACCTTTCTAATGTACTAAGCCTCTATTATTTCTCTTTTCCTCTTACCTTTTCTTTTCCCTATGATCTTTTTTTCAGATATGGGAGTGCAGGGACGCTTATTACAATGTCCTGCTAAATGACTCCCAAAGCCATTCTTTAGGTTACTTTTGTGCTGACGAGCTCTTTCATTGAGACACTGTGCCGTTTGACCTATACAAGTTTTTCCACAGCTCAGCGGTATCTGATAGATAACGTTGCGCCTGCAGTCAGTGAAACGAGATCTATGATTTATGGTGCACAGGGGCCTCTCGCGCGATTTCATACGATTACATATCGAGCAAAGATTGCACGGTGCACTGAAAAGCAAATTAACATTATTTCTATTGGAAACTGTTTAGATTGTGTGACAACTTTTGCAAGTATGGCACCACGTGCGCCGGTCTCTTGTCTTCATTCTTTTCTTTCAGTGCTGGTTCCGAAATTAATCTTTTTTTTTTTCTTTCTGCAAGATGGCTTCGCGTACTGAAGTGATGACAGAACGGGGAAAGCCTGCGTTCTGTAATTGGGTTATCTGATTTAAAAAACTTCGCTCGCACTCATGCTCACACGACTTAGTGTTGCCTTAATGCACGTGGTTGCTATGCCTCTCTTAATCAATTTAGAGTGTGCGCTGTCGTACCGCAACAAGGTTTTTCTTAGATCTGGGATGATACCCCCAGCATACATGCTCGTCCAAAAAAAAAAAAAAAGATTAATATCGATAAACTGGATGCAGTTGTTATTCATACGTGAACATAAGTCCTGCCGATGTAGCTTCGTGCTGCGTGTATAGAGGTGGATGTAAATTCTTACTTTCATGAGCTTTCCTCCACCTTGTGATATTCCGCAGAACTGACTCCGCAGAAAGATTGCCCAAATCATATAGGGTGTGCCATGCAGCTAATGTTAGCCAAGCTGTTGGGAAAAAAAAGGATTTAAAGAACGTGATGCAAGATACGATCTTAAAACTCCTGTATTCGGTCGTCAGACCTCCGAAATGTAACATCGCAAGTCGTATAACCGTATTTCGCGCCGTGATTTTTCTGAATTTTTTGGGATAACGTTAGCTGAGACACATCACAAGGCTCTTTCGCGAGGTCTTTAGCTGGAGCAACTCCTAAATAATCACCTTGTGAGGCGCCTTTTTTTAATTTTTTGCACGCATCACAACGATTGTAAATAACTATCGCAAGCTGGGCAAGTAGGAGGAGATTCATTTTGAAAAATGCGCAGAACACGAGAACGCTATACGATTGGACAGGCAAGGTTATAAGGACACAGCGCTCTTGCTGAATAGATACTTATTTCGGCGCAAAGTGACAATATAAAGAGGATGCATGCGGCACGTGCCGGCACTCTGCATGAGCAGCGCACGAGCGTTGCACTGCTGACATATAGAGGTCGCGGGTTCGACCCCGACCGCATTTCGACGGAGGCGAAATGCAAGAACGCGCGCTTTTAGATGTAGGGGCACGTTAAAAACCTCAGGCGGTCAAAATTAATCATGAATTCCTCGCTACGGTGGGCTTCATTATCAGATGGTGGTTTTGGCACGTAAAACCCCAGAATTTAACTGTTTGCCTCCATGATGAAACAGACAGCACCAAATTTAATCGCATAATTACACCCTAGATCTAAAGCTTTTTTTTCTTTTTTTTTTTGTAAACGCAATGGCAGACGGTCTGACACACTGGTCACCTCACTCATGAATATATAGGGAAGGTCTCCAAAGCCAAGATTTGTCACGACCAGACAATACCAGACCGGGGGCTAGGTTTCCAGACCTACAGTCATTCGGGAAATCTTTTTATTCAGCTAATACACATGACCTTCACGTTGTAGAACATTTCGAACGTGCCGCTATGTGCAGGAAGCAAGTTCCCGGGAGGAATGGTTCTGGAACCAATGACCAAATTTCCCGCCCGCTCAAAATAAATAAATAAGTAAATAAATAAATAAAATGGTGTAAGCCTAGACTGTTCCCCAAAATCGTTTCATGGGGTTAATTAATTATTCTAGTGTTCTAGCTGATTCTTACTGTTGTCCTAAATAATGTACACATATTAACATTATATACAGCCAGAAAAGCTAAGTGGATATATATTTTTTTTTATGGCGGTATCTAATTTATCTTATTGCACAGAAATGTGCTGGCGGAAGGATGTTGTAATTCAAGCGCAATGTATAATACGGATTATCATTTTGAAATTATTTTTGGCGTGTTAGCTTAGACGTTGATCATCGACGATCGTTAAAGCGTGGGTCAGCGGCTGCGCAACAAGTCGGGGGTTGATTTCAGTCGAGTCACGATGGTGGTGGAATGCAGAAAAGTCTTCATCGAGATCCCAGTAGCGAAAAAAGATCGGCTATCTACACAGAAATGGAGCTGCCACGCAAATTTGCCTCCCCCGCTGCATTGCAAATGGGTGTTTGCACACCCGATTGCAATGTATAGCGGGAAAGAAAGGAAGTCCATTTCGTCTCCGCAGAAACTTAAAATTATGCGGATCCCATGCACTGTGGGAATCGATGTAAGCGAAGCTTTCTGTGCTGTTCGCGTTGACTGACGATAATTAGCGGTGATGTCTACGGCGCATGCTTAATTTCTTCCAACTTTTAGTCCGACACGAGAGTGGTGAGTTGGTGTTAAACCTTGCGTGAACCACTGCTGTTTCTCTGCGTAGTACACAGAACGCACAGGAGGATGTGTTTGCTCAAGGCGCTGCTTTGCGCCATAGTTCCCAACCTCCGAGAGGGTTGAGCACGTTCGTTGCCTCACATAGCACATCGCATCGCGGCAGAAGTGTTAAAGTTTAATTGAATTACGGGGCTGCGTGTGCCAAAACCACAGTCAGATTATGAGACACGCCGTAGTGGCGGACTCGATCCTGGCTAATTTTGACACTGGGGTGTCCCTAAAGGCTAAATCTAAGTGCACGAGCGTATTTTTTTTCTTTTATTTTACTCCGTCGAAATGCGGCTGCAGCGGTGGGGATCAAACCCGCGACCTCCAGCAATGTCATAGTTGCAAAGCTGCAGTGGCGGGCACAGAGCCTCCCCCCTCCTCTCCTTGTATGGGAACTGCGAGCGATAAGTGGCAAGGCTGTTATTTACTCGTGTCTCGACGGCGTTTGTTCTACCCATTCCCTGCCTCCTCTTCCCCTCCTCTGCTTTTGGAGGTGGGGTGGGGGGCGGGTTCACGGATAATTACAGCTGTCAAGAGGCCAATATGGAGGCGCGTAGTCAGCTCCAGATGGCATTGTGTACATTCGACGCCATACAAAGGTTCAAACGAGTTTCTCTCTTCGCCTGTCGTCTCAGCGGCGCTCTTGTCATGTTTACACACGCTCTGAACCAGCTCCTGACGCGATGTGCCAAACGGTAACAGCTGCAATGGGACAGTCGAAGGAAGAGGCAAGGAAAGCTTCGCTTTAAAAACGAACTTGCCTAGAGTTGTGCTTGACGTCACATCCCAGGACCGAAGCAGAAAATGAGAGCGCGTCGACTGTTTCGTGTATATCCGTGCTATTGTAAAGCTCGAACGAAATACCCTCGACCACAGAGTGCAGTAGGACCAAGTATTACTCCGATTCTACAGCACCAAAACACTTCAATTTGTTGTACAATCTACTAAGGGTGGATCATATTGTCCCTGGTGGAATTTTGATTGCGAGCGAGATTTTTGACGTCGGAAAGCTGCGTGAAAAAAAAAACATTTACAAAATCAATGCCCTATTAATTGGGCTGATTATGCATATATAGGCACGGTATTTAAGCGAACAGTCTCAAAAGCTAAGGAGAATTATGATCTCAAACACTAAATATATATCTCGAAGTCTAGCAATAAAAAAGCCCTGTTTTAAGTTTCTTCGATGCCTTAATGTTATATCGGCGTCCGTGAATATCGACTTTGTCGTTCTATCAAAAAAAATAATTATGAGTCACTTGAGAAAATTGCTCAAGGACTTGCCGGACGTTTCAAGCATTAATTGCAGATAGGACTAAAGAAACCTCCCCCGGGAGACGACTGTGTAGAAGTAACAGCGACAGAGCTTGAGGGCATTACTAGATCATTACCGGCGTCAGCCCCAGGTCCATATGACATTACAACAGGAATGCTAAACGTTTTGTTTGGTTATGCGCCTACTAATTATAGTAAATTTCTCTCTCAAGCATTCATGAGTTCCAAGAGAGTGGAGAGTAGCTAAAATTATTCCACAATTGAAGAAATGAACAGCTGGAATTAGTCAACATAAGACCAATTTCTCTTAATATAAAGGGTTGTTCACCGCCTTATAACAAATTTTATGTAGGATGATACACTTCTCAGTCCTTATCAGATTGGATTTCGCTCCGCCCACTCCATATGGTGCGCCCATGCAGATTTAGAGAGCCGCATTAAACTTGTACTTACATCTTACAACTTCTCTTACAACACCTTACATCTCAGCTAAGGCTGTTTGCAGATGGGTGCGTGTTATATAGGGTGACTAACAGCATGGATGATGCCAGTCTGATTCAGGAAGACCTCAATCTAATTAGTGGATGGTGCACTAAGTGGCGCATGCAGATAAACCTAACCAAAACAGTCAACATGACATTCACTCGAAAGAAGAACTCTATAAATTTCTCTTACACCTTGAATAACAGTTTAATAGCTAAAGTAACACAGTTTAACTACCTAGGTGTTTGGTACACCCCAGAATTATCATGGCAGAAACAGGTTAACTATGTAACCGCTAAGGCAGGGAAAATGTTAGGTTTTCTTCGTAGGAACTCCAGAGCATTCAGCACGTCTACACGAGAGCTGCTATACAAAACGTACGTAAGGTCCGTCCTTGAGTACGCTTGTGTAGCATGGGATCCTCCGACGGCACGTGACATTGAAAAACCTGAGAGGGTACAGAATGTCGGTGTGCGATACGTGTCAGGTCGATACAAAGTTAATTTCAGAGTTACGAGTGCTAAGGAAGAGTTTAAATGGGATACCTTGGAGGTACGACGCAGAAGGCTGCGACTGAAGCTTTTCCATTCCATTATCTACGGTACAATTGGTATAGAAAGGGAAAAAATATATAATGCCGCCTCATTACCAATCGCAACGCGTGGACCATGCGCTAAAGGTACGAGAAGTTCAATGCAAGACAGAACTGTATAAGAATACATTTTTACCAAAAGCTATACAAGAATGGAATAGGTTACCTGCCAGTGTCGTCAAAGTCGTGTCAAATGATGTATTTTTTGCCCTGTTGAAGTGACTCAACTAGCCCGTTTCTTTTACCTTTAGGTTGAATTGCCCATGTATAACTTACCGTGTTTTGAAAATTCTGTAACTTCTGTTGAACTTTTGTTGCTTTTTCTCACGTCGGGTAAAAAAAAGATATTTTGTGAACGTTTATGACTGTTTGGTAACCCCCCCCCCCCCCCCCCACTATAATGCCTTTTGGCGCCTGTGGGTACTGAATAAATAAATAAATAAATGAATAAATAAATAAATAAATAAATAAATAAATAAATAAATAAATAAATCGCCGCATACGAGAGTGTGCAGCTTTGGTGACGCTAGATGTAGCAAAAGCGTACGATTGTGTAGAATATTGCATTCTATTCGATTAGCTTCAGTCCACGGAATTCCCGAAGTGTACAACCGCTTGGATCTATGAATTTATGAGGGATACGGAGTTTTATTGTTATCAACACGGTATTTCGACGTCTAAACACAAGCAGACAAAAGGTGTACCACAGGGTGCCGTTATTAGTCCCCAATAGTAATTAACAGTTTGCTTAGTTCAATTCCTTTGTCTCCGGAAGTACACATTTATGTTTATGCGGACGATATCGTATTCTATATCCGCAAATAATATACATCCTCTACACCAGTCGTTGCAGAATTACTTAGGAATGCTGAAGACATGGCTACAGGGGTTACGCATCTCGTTAAACATTAGCAAAAGTACGGTACTGGTCTTTCCGTTAAAGGGCCCCTGAAACGGTTCGGACAAATTTTGTAGACGTGTAGGGTACAGCTGAAGTTAATTATTCGCACCACAATTTGTGTGAAACGTCTCATATTAAGAGAGCTACGGACGATTACAAGTTACCCACCTCTGTTGTCATGCATTTTCTCCTCAACTCGTTCGCCGAGTCATCATCATCATCACGCGTTACCTAGCGACAAGCCAAGCTGGTTCTTTAACGAGCCCATGAACGAGCCCGTCCCAGAGAAAGAATGCCCGTCTGCTACGCTCACATGAGCGTTCGGCTGTTCGGCTTCCCGTTTGCCCCTTTTTTGGTATAGCTCGGGCTCTCAGCGTATGTTTGCGCACCCGTTGCACTTCTACACGGCAAGGTGAGAAATATTGTTTGACAGTCTGCGCTGCATTTCAAGCAATTCAGGCTTTAGGCGCGCTGGTCGCAGCTGTCGCTGTGACGCAAGGAAAAACAGCGTCGTGTATTGAAGCTCATTGTGACATGTTTGTGACGCTTTCTATGACCCCCCCAACGATATTATAGCTTATTTCGGTACTATTTGGGGTTGCAACCGCACCGGCCGCTGTGACGCAGACAGTTCGGCCGCTGTGGCGGAGTTTGGGAAGTTTGGCGCGTAGTGAATCTGGATCCTACTGGGGCATGTTTGTGACGCTTTCTCTGAGCCCGCCCCCCCCCCCCCTCCCCCCTATGTTATTGTAACTTATTTCATTACTTTTTGGAGTACGTTGGCAGCACCGGCGTTGTGAACGAGAAGCACCTCGGCCGTTGTGACGCAGTTTCGCGTGTATTGAATCTTACTGGGACATACATGTATGTGACGCTTTCTCCGACACCCAGCATTAGTGTAACTTATTATTTTTTTTTGAACTAAAGCTTTTCGTTAAAGCTAATTGTCCTTGTCGCCCGTACACCACTTTCGCACTTGTCGCGTCTTCAAGCGGTTTATATCCTGATGGCATATGCTTGTAATTTACGTTTTTCAACAGATGTCCACCTGTAGCGGTTCGTACGGCAACTACTGTTGTGTACCGTGGTGCCAAAACAACGGAAGAACGCAAAAGAAGCCTGGAACCTGCTTCTTTCGCATCCCACAGGACAGCAGGTTTGTTGTGTTACAAGTTTTTAGCGGAATGTTTCTCCTGCTTTAATGGGAATACCTAGCCATGTGGGGTATTTCCGCACTATAGTATAACCTTTATTAAACCGAAGCAATCGGATGAGAGGCATTACCTGTATATATACTCTTAAATTAGTTCGGGAGTTGGAAAATGTAATGAGCATTTCCAGGTGACAGCAAATTGACCATGTTATCGCAGAGCAATATAATGCAAGATTTTGTGTGGTATAAGCAGCTTGACCATTGCACATGTCAGTTACGTGTAGGTGCATGTTTTTGTTGGATTTCTTTTTATTGAAAAATCGCAAAATTTAAGCTTCTATCACTCGGACCCAGATGTCACGCAGGCTGCTACAGCTGTTCGGCAGTTTAAAAACTAGTGTACTCTTTCTTTTTATTAAGGAAGAACATACTGCTTCCTAAATTTCTGATGCATCATGCATGTATGCACTCATGTTGGGTTGCAATCGAATATTTATTGCTTATTGTTTGAGCGATACAATGACCTGCTGTTTTAAAACATGTGTGCAGGTCGACGGCATGGGTGACGTACTCCCGAAGGGCCGATCTTGTGGAAAAGCCAGTTAGCTTATTGTACACTTCATACAGAATCTGCAGTGACCATTTCACTGCACAAGATTTCATGAATCCAGGGCGCACACGGCTCAGAAAAACGGCTGTACCTACAGTACCCAGGTACCCAGGTATGCAATGTGACTGTAAGTTTCAGCACCGACTTGATGCTTGGTGCGTCTTTGCTGTAGCGTGTGTGTGTATGTCGCTATCCCTTCATAGAATTGTTAGTAGTACCAGTTTTGTTGTTTGGCAGCGTTTGTTCCTGCATGAACCAGCGTCAAGTAGACAACATTTTGATTTAACTCTTGCAGATTCTGCTGATGTGCCACCTGTTGGGGCCTTCGCAGATACATCACCTCAATACATAGTGCCAGAGGACCGTCCAGAAGAGGCTATATATACCAGCTCCTTTATGTCTGAAGACCCTGCTGTGCGAGGTGCTTGTAGTGCCTAGCGTTTGCTAGCGGCACTCTCACTAAAACGCAAATTTATAAATCTATGCAGGCTATGGCTATCCTGTAAGTGAGGAACAAGCTGGTGAGGACGTCCTAGAGGAAACATCCGAGAACGGCTCCCATGTTGTCGAAGGTAAGTTGGCATTATCTTTCATTTAACAAAGAATCTGCAGTGACCATTTTACTGCACAAGATTTCATGAATCCAGGGTGCATGCGGCTCACAAGAATGGCCGTATCTACAGTTTACTCAGGTATGCAGTGTGACACGAAGTTTCAGCACTGGCTTGGTGCGACTTCGCTGTAGTGTGTGTGTGTCTCAATCCCTTCATAGCATTGTTAGTGGTACCAGTGTTGTGGTACTTACTCCTGCATGAACCAGCATCAAGTGGACACCATTTATATTTATTTAACTATTGCAGATTCTGCTGATGTGCCGCCTGTCGGGGCCTTCGCAGATACATCACCTCAATACATAGTGCCAGAGGACCGTCCGGAAGAGTCTACATACATCAGCTGCTTTATGTCTGAAGACCCTGCTGTGCGAGGTGCTTGCAGTGTCCAGCGTTTGCTAGTGGCACTCTCACTAAGACGCAAATTTATAAATCCATGCAGGCTATGGCCATCCTGTAAGTGAGGAACAAGCTGGTAAGGATGTCCTAGAGGAAACAGCTGAGAAAGGCTCCCTCATGACGGAAAGCCATGTTGCCGAAGGTAAGTTGGCATTAAATTTCATTTAACAAAGTGGCAACGGCAGGCAATTTTGCAGGAAGCCTGCAAGGGATGTCTGGCTGCAACAGCCCCGTGAGGGAGCTAGGTGCTGCAGGATGCCAAGTGGACGTGTCTGGCAGTGATTCTACTGGAGCTGAGCATTGTGCTGTGCATGGTAACTATCACGTCAAGTGTTGCTATTGTTGACAATTACCTTTGAAAGGACAGTACGCATGCAGTAACTGCAAGGTCAAGATGCAATCTTTATGCAGTACTATATCCCACTGGACGTGTCGTCGCAATTTTGGCGCAGTCGCAAAGTACAAAATGTTCTTAAGGCAATCCTCCTTGTGGCGTAAATTTTGTCATATATTTTGCTATGAATCCATCTATATGTTGCATCATTGTGTGGCTGAGAACACATCTATACCTGTCTGTACCATCTGTAGCTGTTCACAGCAAATGTGCCGAAAGCTTGATAACAGGTACTGCTGCACATTATTTCCTGCTACTTCTCGTTATATCACAGACTAACAGAATTAATTAATGCATTTCTGCAGAAGCATGAGCTTTGTAAATGCATGGTGCTATTTCTGTTGAACAGCTTCTGTAAATACATGGCCTACAACCTATAAACTATGCAAGCTTTGCTTCGCTTTAAGAACACAGTGGTGGTAACTGCTGATGCTTTGAATTTGGCTGTGTGTCTTGCTCTGCAAGTTAAGAAATATTTGTCAACATGCCAGCTACCATTGCTTTGTACTGCCGTGCAGCTATATTGGGACTGGGTGAATGAAGTACCACAAAATTGTGCCAGACATGTTCTCCTTAGCATTGTAGCTCATGCACTGCACGTGATGCATAAGCTGTTGCATAAAGTGTTTCCACTGCAGTACGTTACCTGTATAATATTGTACTTCTCTGCCAGCAGGCTAAAATTATTTTGTACTTCTTGTTTGTGCAGATGCCGTGTCCAAGATGTTCGCAAGCACCAGCAGCTGTATTCGCACAGCTGCAAGCTCAGAAGGAGACTTTCCTGGTAAGTCGTTGGTTGAGGCAAAGCTAGTGAGTAGATCTGTACGTTTTCTTTGAGATAGTGGCTGTTATTTGGCTCATTGTAAAATGAAAAGTTTGGAAAACAGTGCAACTTCGTATTCTTTGATTTCCGTACTATATTATTGGGCACCTTCGTGAGGTAGTGCATGTGGCTTTGAGACGAAGAAATTTTCATCCAGTTCTAATTGGGGTCATGACGGCTCTGTTTACGAATACTATTTGTGAATCATGATGATTATATTTCTTTAAAAAATCTTAATGTTTTGCTTTGCACGTTTTGCAGTCTCATAATGCACTGTCGAGTATGAGGTAATCAGTAAATTAGTGTTGTATCAAGGACTTGTTGTACACTTACCTTTATTAATACATGTACTATATTTTTTGTCGGTTGCAGCTGCTTGCAATGGTGCAGCAAGGAAATTTCCTTCAAAAAAATTTAGGAAAACCTACCGATTCCAGTCCAAGGTGGCAACCTACCGGCGGACCATCACACGGTTATGGAAGCAGCAGCACAAGCTACCGCTGTCAACTTCAAAGACACTAAGCCTTATCCATTCGCGTGTGACAAAGGAGGTTTTTAAGCTTCTATGTGCACACATGCATCTTCAACAGAAGGACAAAGGCAAGCGGTTCCCTGTTCGGGTCAAGACATTTGCTTTGGATTTGAACTTTCGTGGACCACGAGCTTACTAGTTTTTGGCACTGATTTTCTCTATGCCTATACAGCATACAGGGTTTGCTGACTGTAGAATGACACAGGCATGATTAATAAAATTAGATTATAATGAGAGGAAAGGGCCTGATTTTTATTAGTCATATCATGAGAAACCAACAAACAGACACCAAGGGCAGCATAGGGGAAATTACATGTACTCATTAATTGAATTAAAAAATGAATTAATGGAAATGCAAATGGATGAAAAATAAATGGCACTAAGTTGGGCATGAACCCATGTCTTCGAATTACGCGTGTGGTGTTCATACCAGTTACTCATACCAGCTACTGCGGTGCTGTTTTTCCATCCGCTTTCAGGGGTATTTATGCTTATCTACTAGAACTAAGGCTGGGAGTGTTACCAAGTGCCGCACCTCGCGGCCTTGACGGCAGATGTCAAACATCCTTTTTTGTCGCAGGCGTCACGTGTATGTGATCTTTGATTGTTTGCTTCTCACAATATGACTAAAATTATTTAATATTTCAGCAAGCACTCAAGCATGAAATGAGTGCCATCGAGTGCACACCCTCATGTTTGTTAAAAAAAAGAAACTTGTCTTATGATGCGAGTCAAGAAGCTTGTGAAAATGTGTTGCTGGATACGTTAATGTTAGCATGTCTTATTTGTGGTTCCCTCTGGAGGTGCAACTGCACATCTGTTGAAGGGTGTCAAAATAGTCCTTTCAAGATGCTATTCATTGTGAACAAAACAACTGCTTGCAGGTTGAAAACTGCGTTTGTTTATAGCGCAGCTCTCGGGCGCCCATTCCTGCGACGAGTGTCGTCGGCATAACTCAGCGAACAAGTGCAGCGAAAGTTGAAAGAGCGAACGCTGAGTGGAATATGAAAGGTGCAAGCCGCGAACAGCGGAGACCAATGACAGTGGGCCCCTCAGTGACGTGCACGTGGGGAACGTGTCATGTGGACCTGCCCAACCGTTGAAGTGAACTTGTAACTGGTCTCAGCCATACCGCTTGTTTCGTACTATCTCCTGCTTATGTCATCTGTTGTTCGTGCTTGTTTTGTCATGGTTTGCGATTGTTTTGTAATGTGATTGTATGTATGGTGCGAATTATGTAGTACTTTCTGGAAGCCACGTGGTACCAGGGGATCTTGCAGAATGGACGTTGAGGGGGAGGGGCTGGGGGTGCGGATTTAAGTTCAAAGAGTGCGTAGACCTCTCGAGTTATTAGTTAACGAAGGACCAGTGGCGGTTCTGAAACGTCAAATCTGTTAAGACAAAAATATTCATTATTTATGCAGAAAGTGGCACAAATCTACTTGCCTAAATTTATTTTGCTTGAGCATAAAGTCTAGTCGGTTTTATTTTTTTCGTTTTTAAACTGAAATGTGCGATTCATTCCTACCAGGTCATGTATTGTGTCGATTGCCTAAAGGCGTTACTTTGGCAATGTCTTTCAGTTTGCTTGCAGTGCTTAAAATGGGTCGCGAATCTGTTTTGTACATTTATGATGTAAAATAAAGATTACTGTGTTTTCTCTGCAATTTTCTGTATTGCACTCGTCGCTTGATGTTTTATGTCTGCGCCAAATGGGAACTGTGTACAGTGTCGGTGTTGTTGTATTTTATAGAGTCAAATAAATATTCACTTGAAAGTTTATCTAGCATCTGTTTTCTGGAATGGCACTGTTGGACAAAGGCTGTGGGACAGCTGCGTTGATTGCTGGCAAAGAGCAATCGTATATTCGCACATTCTACAGAATGCAGCTTGCACCCCCCTAGTGCATAGGGTTAACAGTAGAAACAGCCGGTGACTGCAACCGGCGTAACACGTATTAGCTAGCGTTCAAAACGCGCGCGCCCGAACCCGAAAGAATTCGGCCGCTAGTGTCCGCTCTTGTTGAATGTGTTTCTATATCGCAGTAACATGGGAAAAAATGCCAAAAGACTGGACACACTGGAAATGTTCGTTTGTCTATGGTAGTAACATGTCACAAGAAAATGCCAACCGATTGGAAACACCAAAAACGCTATGGCTAGTGCATCACGAAAGGCAAAAATGGCTGCCAACGTAGCGACAGCGTTGTTTTGAAGCCCACAGAACCGAGGTGGTCACCTGCGCGAATTACCCGTGAAAAACAACGAAAAGGAGTGATGGGATCGTCTAAAAAACACAAGGACAAGGATCGTGAGCGGGATAGGGACAAGGAAAAGAGCAAGGACAAGAAGAAGTCTCGTCGTTCGCGCTCCAAATCGAGGGAGCGAGACGGCACCAAGGAAAAACATAGGCACCGCGACCGCAAACGCGCCCGTGCCACTGTTGACGATGAAGGACAGCCCGTCGAAAAGGTCCGCGTCAAAGAGGAACGCGAATTGTCGCCCAGACCTAAGCAAGAACAAAGCGGTTCGGAAAGTGAGTGACAATGTGTGCTGACTACTGCTGTACGCTGTCGTGACACACTTAGGGACTAATTTTAACGATGATCTTAAGCTCAATTGGTGTGACACCTAGCTACACACACGCTTTGTCGCACTTCAGCATGAAAACAATTCCATTCTGAGCCATATCTGCGGTAGTTAGCTGCGTGAAAAGCTTTGGGTTCGGTTACGCGAATCTTTCATGCCATGGTGTTTTCGATATTTTCTTAATGTGATTTTTACAAATAGCGGTTTTTCACAGAGTGTACCTAAACACGAGTCTAGTTACAGCACACAGTTCGGATATTAAAAAAAAGAATCGTGTTTTAGATAGAGCCTAGGATACGTAGTGTTTCAGGGAGGAACCTTCTCTGTCAGCTTCGATTCTTTGAAACAGAGTTGCGGAGTGGTAACTACGGAGTTAATTTGATTTCGGAATCATTCCACTTTTTTAAACACCCAAAATGGAATGATCGCACCCGTCGGACAGATGGAATGGGCTTGCACGTAGTCGTGAAACCCGAAATATTTATTTTGAGATAACCAAACTCGCAAACTTGCCATATAGACTAAACTAGACTTGTTATTCTACTGTTTCTTCTACCATCTACCTATCTGTTACTAGTACGACTGCTGCGGTAATTACGAACAACACTATATTATGCACATTCTACACTTCTGAATGCATAGAACCCTTTCTGTATTACAAGAATGAAGTGCCTTCAAAGACAGCAACTTCTAGTTCCTAAGAAATATGCTTCGCTTTAGCAAGAGCACATTTCACTTACGACAAAAGGATGGAGGCCAAATACTACGTCGCCAGTGATTGTACCTTGCACAAGTTCACAATAATTGAGAACGCACACCACATCTTTTGGCACACTGTCGAGTATCCAGAATGAGGGATGACAGCAAGTCGGAGAGGTGTCTTGTAAAAAAATTGGTCCCCATTAGCATGCCAGCAGACGTAAAACAAAAAGAGATCGCCTGGTAAACCTTATCAGTGTGTTTCACTTTTATGTTAGTTCTCAAACCTACAAAATACTGTAGCTGAATGCATGGTGCACACATTGGTGCAAAATTATTTTCTGCTTTGCCTTGCATGATTGAGTTTTGAATGAATAGCAGATTTTTGAGAACAGTGTATCTTTAGAACACAACCCTGCTTATGTCGCAGTGTGCAATGTGTTCATGAAATGCCTAACACATGTGCAGCTATAGTGAAGCAAACTTCAGTGGCCACAAGCTGGCAGCTGTAGACTATAGTACATAAAAAATCAGGGCCCCATAATGTCTGAAATTAGTGTCGAGTTTGAAGAAAACTGCGCAAACACGATGAGTCTAAATTTCACTTATGAACGCCTCGATTATAATTGCCAATTTTTGAAATAATGTTTTTTTTTTAAGAAGCCTAGAGAGTGAGCCTTCGCATTGTCTCCTTCCTATTTTCGGTGTGAGGAGGGAGGCACTTCGGAAAAGGGATCGCACTTCAGGCTGTTGCTTCAAACTGACTTGCTTCGAAATATATTGATTGCAAGAACTGAATATATTTTGCAATAAAATCACACATTTGTGATGACTTCTAACTCATGCAGCTAGCATGTTAGTTGACAATATTGGATAAGCACAACAATAAGGTTTTTGTCATTACGCTTTATGTATTTCTTTGTCTAGTCCTATGACACCTGTAATTATCTTAAGTGTGCATCTTCTATATGTGTTTGTGAAATAAGGTTCTTTACATATAGATAGTGTATTGACAAGGCATGTGCTCTACTATACAAGTGTTTGCACATTACTTCTTTCTTTTGAGGGCTGGTGATTCCTTTTGCAGCACATAGGCAGAGATTCTTGCAGAAACCAAAATTCAGAAAAGTCTTATTTTCAAGAAGGTATGCAGGTCCAACGTACACATTGGAATCTGTGTGAAGCAATGCTTTCAGGAAGTGGTTAATCAAATGCTATAAATTTGCACATTTCATTCCTGCATTGTTGGTGTAACTGAAACGGGCACATGCGCATGTGGTCTCGCGCAGCGCACCCGATCTACGCAATGTGACTAGCACCGATTGCCTTAAAAAGCTAGTTGGTGATGGCACAGTAGACGCATACGTGTGATTGTGGCCTAATGATGAAAGCATTGAGCTGCTCTGTAACGAATTTCAGTCTCCCAGACAGAGGTTTGATCCTGCCATTGGGCACATAATTCACTTTTTTTTCTTTTTTGATAGCTATGAACTACATGACAGGACATCAGCACATAGCCACTATCAGGAAAGTCTGAAAGGGTTTGGCAACAATGCACTGCAGAGATAACAGGCCACGAACATGTTGCTTGTGTGAAAAATATTGTACGTAACATTATTTGTAATGTCACTAAGACTTCAAAAATACATTTTTAGTTTCGAGGCATGCAAGGTCCAAGTAAAAAATTATAAAGGAATCATTTCATTTACTGGAGTTGGAGGAATGGAATAGATCGCCTCAGCCACACCAGTAGTGGGGATAGTCCAACTCTCACCATCTCAAGGAGTTAAAAGGAGTGGAATTAATGGGGATATGCACTCTTCGGAATGGAATGGGGAGCCCCCACTCCATAACTCTGCTTTGACCGTCTGGATTCGAATCGGGTGGACATGAAGCGCACCAAGTGCTGCCTTTAAATTAACATCTTGTGTGCCTATGAACATCACATTATTACTACAGTAAGCAATCTCCTACAAGCTACATAGCACATTTATGCAAACTATAACCGAACATTTGAAATCGGATATTTTTGTATACAATTACACAGCAAAAGGTATACATGATATGAAAATGTGGCTTACATACTGCATTGCTTTGTTAGCAGTCATTTCTGCTTTGTCAAAGAGTAGCCCTGTCTATTTAGCCTTCATAAATTGGTCTATCATGTTTGCCAGTCTTGTCAAAGGTGTAGAGCTACAAATTCTTTTTCTAATTCCTTTCTATTGGTCTGAGTGCCTCCTGTGTAATCAGAGTGAAGGTCTATAATACCTTAGCAGTCAACAAATGTGGTAATTTCTCGCCTCCTTTTTCAGGTGATACTGGACACCAAGACAAATCTTCTCTTAGCATTGACGAGACCAAGTAAGTTTCTTATACCGATTTTTAAGCTACCTTTGGCTAGACTGTCTGGTCGTTCGTTGACTGTACATAACTTTTCCTTTTCAGCAAGCTGCGAGCAAAACTTGGTCTGAAGCCTCTGCAAGTTGATGGAGGAGGAATCCCAGGTGCCGTTTTTTTCACTACCACCAACTTTCTTTTTCTGTGACGATGTCTTTCTACTTGAGGTTCACACAACCCAAATAGGACATGCAAATATTTCATACCTCGAATACAAATGATTAATTTTCTGGCATTTGGATCACGTTCAGTTACATGATCTTGTATTTCGAATGTTTTGATTATTCATTATATCTTTGTTTATAGCCAGGTATGGGAGCAAAGCACATGTTAACTGGGTCTTATGAGAGATAAATGTTACTGAAGGGCAGCAACACAAACACAGACACCGGAAGGAATAAAGAGTACAGCCCAAACACTATCAACTGAGAGGTCACTCAGTGGCATAAAAGAAGAAAGACTTGGGAACTTATCTGCCCACGCTCAAATTGAGGCAGCCCCAACCCGTCAATAATGAACACATGTGGGCACGCGTGAAAGATAATAATTGAGGGCTGACTTATGCATGCACTATTGCTATTAATGATATGCCAAGCCTCGACTGTAAAGCAAACTTCTTCATTTTGATGTTTGAACGAAACTATACAGTCTGCAAAATTTGAAGTGCACTTGCAGTCACAACAGTGTAACAGAAAGCTATACAGTGTTCCACCGGTCAGTCAATGTTAATACTCATTTAATCTCTGGCTGATGCAATGTGATTGATGTGGCATGAAGATTCATGCAAACTCTTAGTTTCATGAAATAGTTGTTTACTGGCTGCTAAAATGACCACTGTTAAGCCAGCTCAGCTGAAGATACTTCTGCTATCCTGTAGCCTCAGCACTAGGACAAACAAAATGCATGCCCTGCTTAAGGAGGTTCTTACAAGTTCAGGTTTGCTCAGTGCTCAAGAGTGAGTGGCCAGTTCCACTCAGTGGCCTAAACTGCTTAAGAGTTCAGGTTAATCTTAAGAGCGAGTGGTCCATTTAGCTAATGTGTGAAATAGAACATGATCTGCACATTACCTTGCACTGGCCTAAATAAGGATATCTTAACATTGTAGACTTACTATCTTGATTTGTATTAGTTAAAAGAGGCAGTGAAGCCAGGGAAAGCATAAGGGAAATTATTTGTTATGTTTAATTGAAGCCTAAATAATGATAATAAAAATGGAAATAGCCAAAAATAAGTCAACAAGAAAAAAAACTAGGGCTTTGGTTTTGGCAGCTTTGATGGCATGAGGTGGCGTACAATAATTTATTGGTCAGTTGCCTCTTCCTATGCTCGCATATTATGTGATGCCTTTGGTTAAAAAGACGTTCCACGTTCACTGCTGTTGCCATTAGTGATGCTGGCTAATGGCAATACAAAGTAATATTGTACCCGTACAGAAAGTCCCTCCCCCCCCCCTCAAAAAAAAAAAAAAGAATATAAGGAAAAAGAAAGAAAGTGGACGGGAGGATGGGGCTACTGCAGTATCTTAAGAGGAAGCTTTAGCTCGGGTGCTCCTATCTAAATACATGTAAAAGGAGAATTCGTTTTTCTCGGTAACCACTACACCAAATTTGACAGGGTTTGCTGCATTTAAAAGAAAAGCTTAAAATATAGTGACTGTTGGTTTCGAATTTTCGATTTAGGTCGTGAGATTTTTATAAAAATTTGGCAAAAATCGCAAATTTTAAGAAAACGAAACTATCAAGTTTACAACTGCGTAACTCCGCAAGAAAAAATGATATCGCAATTCTGTGAATTGTACCTGATAGCACATCTAAAGCGGACAAAATTGATATGTTACACATGAACCTCAAAAAATGGAGTAATGTGTAATTACAACTTTTGCAAAACCTTTGTAAACAACGTAACAAATTCACGTAAGATGTAAACTGAAATATCAAATTTGTCCGCTTTGAATGGTCTAATGGATGCCGTTTACAGAATCGCGATATCTGTTCTTGATGCAGAGCTATTATCTTGTAAACTTCGTGCTTCTATTTTTTTCTAACGTCTGAATTTATGAAAATCCGTTTAACAAAATGCAAGCCCTAAATCAAAATTCCGCTTCCAACAGTCACTAGAATTTAACTTTCTCTCTCAAATGCAACAAATTTCATTAAAATCGGTCCAGGGGTTATCTCAGAAAAACGTTTTTGCGTTTTTACATGTATTTGAATAGGCCGCGTCGGAGTTGGGCCCGAGCTAAAGCTTCCTCTTAAGTTGTAAAGCATCGCATACATAATGCAGAAGATGTCAGTTTGGCTCTCACCTGTGACAAGTTACCTTGTTATCAACTTTAATTTTCCTTTACCGTATTACTTCTACAATTAAAATTAGGTTAGTTTCCTATATGCCTTCTCTGGCTTCATTGTCTGCTTTCATCATATGGTTGTAACTAACAAGAAATCGAGTCCCTTGGAGCTCCTTATCCTTTCTGTATCTTTAATTATTATTTTTTATTATGTTGATTTATTTGCAGTGAGGTCTTTTCTCCTTGGTGGAGCTTGCCAAATTTGCATGACTATTAAAGTAAACTGCCTTGATATTGGGCTGCTTTCCTAAGCAATACAGCAGTAATTTGTAGTCTTGCATTAGCGTGTGGCCAGCCAAAATGTTAAGTGCAGTTGTTTTGTTCATTACAATCATTGTCATGATTAAAATTGTGGTGACCTTTGTTTCATTTCATTTATTATCACCTTGAAGGCCCAATGTGATTACACAAGGACGGGCAATGTTATGTGTTCTACAATTCAATAGAGTTCCATTGATTTCTATTGAATGGCACTATGTGTGTGTAGAGACACTGGTCATATCTCTTTGCTCATTGGCCATATCCAGCTTTCTTTTTCAGTTGTAAGAAATACTAAAAGAAAATTGTGATGTTCTTAGATATTTTTAAAAATTTTTTTGCGACCTTTGAGTATTCCAGATTATTTACTCAAGTATTTCTGCTCACTTTCAAAAATCACACAACTTGTATGGCTATATTCTTTATATTCTACCATGTTTTATTCAATGTATTGTGGAAAGGGGATATTTTCCACAATCTAATTCAGGCCTCAGTACACTGGCGCGCACATTGCTGATGTTTATATATAACTAGTGTCCAAGTCTTTAAATGTCTTGCACATTGTGCCGTCGAGCTCCTCGGTTCCCCTTCTTCTCTCGTTGCACATTGTGCCATCATTCTTCTCCATCATGTTTGTCTCATTCACAGTTCAGTGCCAGTTGTCCAATCTCTCCTTGTTATTAGCACTTTCTATATATGTTATTTTTAGCCACTATTACTGCCTGTCTCATGATACAATGCACTGAATAAATTACAAGTTTTAAGAGGAACCTTTTTCTGGGGGCTCCCATCTAAATACATGAGATTGAAGAGATTCTTTTTCTCGGCAACCACTGCACTGATATTGACGACATGTATTGCACTTAAAAGGAAGCATTAAGATATAGTGACTGTAGGAAGCACATTTTTTGCCCATCAATTTTTTTCAGAATATTGCTAGAAATTACAAAATTTCAAGAACTCTCCTATCACGTTTACAACTGTATAACTCAGCAATGAAAATTGCTATCACTTCTGTAAACTGCATCTAATACCATATCTAAAGTGGACAAAATTGATTATTACTTACTGCAATGAAATATGCCGCTTAAACTGTGCTAGTAGGACTTCTGCAAAATCCTCGTAGACATTGTAGGGATTTTACGTAAGCTGTAAATTAATTATGTAAGGTTTGTCCACTTTAGAAGCTCTAATGGCTGCAGCTTACAGAACTGTGATGTGTTTTTGGTGGCGAGTTGTGAATATTTATGAAATTTGATGCTTCCATTTTTATTGCACCCTACTAATTTTTAGAAATATTTGTTAAAAATTTACAAACACTAAATGAATATTCTGCTTCCTAGAGTCACTATAACTCAACCTTTTCTTTCAAATGCAACAAATTTAATTCAGATCGGTCTGGCAGTTGTCCCAATTTCTGCATTTTATATTTGATATAAATAAGGGAATCAGATTTGGCCCCGAGCTAAAGCTTCCTCTTGAAAAAAGTCAGGCCAGATAAAGTACCTAAGGTGCTGCACTCACTATAGGCACATTGGTTTAAACATTGATGATTGGTGGGGTTTAATTTGTCAAATAATGCAAGGGGTACATACAATGCCACAATGTAGAACGACTGACTGCTTGTAATCATTCAGAGTTCTTTGACATGGGCCGAAGTTTCTGTTCACTCGTCTTTTTGCTATGGTGCCACTGTCATAGTCATCTCTCGTCATGAATCACTCCTGTGGTCACCAGTCATGGTCTGTCGCACAACCTTTCTCAGTCGTTGGTGCGAGTGCGTCCTAACCAATTAATGCTTTAGGCTTCCTGTTTGTCCCACTAAAGAAGGTTGCTTTTGCATGGGGATATCAGTAATGCTCTTCATGTTTGTAGGTCTTGGAGACGTACCACTTGGTGATGCCAATGAGGATGAAGGCGAGAAACGAAAGGAGGTCTTTGTCAAGACTGAGAACATGCAAGAGAAGGTGGAGGCACAGAAGCTGAGGGAGAAGATCACGGCAAACCGAGAGAAGCGAAAAATTGCTGAGAAGTACAGGTGAGTGCAATTATCGGCCACTGGGTTCTCAAAGTTAAAGGGACTGACAACTGGCCAGAATGTGTTGTGAGACGTTGATGGAAATGAAATGACCATGATTTATAGCGATGGGGGGGGGGGGGGGGAATCCAGAATGCTGTTTATGATTTAAGTAGGAATTATAATTTTAAACTGGCAAAGAAAGTCTCGAAAACCAGGAAGTGGCAAGACCTAGCAGTGAAATCTTTGTACTTTGGTTGTATAGTCTATGAGATTACTGCACGTATGTCAGCTTTTATTAAGTACAACATAATTACTGCTTAAAATTGCAGTTGCAATATTATTGGACACTTGCACTTTATTCTACACTTCGGAAGTCAAAAGTGCACGCAAGGCTACGGCAACAAGCTGAACTGTGTATCATAATGTATCATGTGTAAAAGCGTCATATCATTTTCGATCTGATTGGTTGGACAGGAAACCATGAAAACATGTAGCTATTATCACAGAAATACTTTAAAACTTTGTGCCATGTCAGGCATCCAGGGACTGGGTGATGTAGACGTAACATTGAAGGAATGTTTATTCCTGCTGCTTGGCAGGCAGCAAGCAGGATACATACTGAGCGCGGTGGGCCCATGCAAGCGTTCTTTTAAAGCCAACACGGGCTATCACATCAGCAATAGCCGAAGAGTGCACATGGGCATAGAATACGCGCTAACAACACGTATACGTGGTTTCGAGCATATACAGCACTTCGGAAAACATGAATAGCAGGAATATGGATTTGATAAACAAAATACTTTCTCACAGTTACAGCCACACTTCTCGTCTGCCCCCCAGTAATGACGGCGTATAATTGCTGTTGCACTCGCCTATCACCGTTTTCAGCATGCTTCCAGTGAACGACTACATCACCACTGCAGATAAAAAAATTCTGATAAAAAATGTTCCACGGTGTTTTCCGTGTTACCACTTCATGATTAGTGACATCATAAGAAGCCAACAAACACTGACACAAAGGACAACATAGAGGACATTACTTGTGCTTAATGAAAAAAATAAACGATAAATTAATGGAAATTAAAGTCCACTTTCCATACACCTAATTCCACTTTAATCCACTTTCATTTTTATTAATTTATCGTTTCTTTATTTCATTAAGCACAAGTAATTTCCCCTATGTTGTCCTTGGTGTCAGTGTTTGTTGGCTTCTTATGATGTCACTAATAAAAATCGGGCCCCTCGGTTAACCCCCTTTCTGCTTGTTTATCACTTCATGATTAGACACTCTGACTGGTAAGCTTTCCAATCCATTAAAAGGGACCCTGAACCACTTTTTATCAAAGTGGAGAAAGGCATTTGAAGTGAAAATAGGCTAATTTAGAAATACTTTGCCGTAAAAAGTACTTCACTGCGTTCAGCAGAAGCGGAGTTATTGGCAATCAAACACAGCCTCTGCTGTGCTCCTGTTCCTTCTTCAATGCCTTGCACTGCGAAGGCTACGGTGTAGTGGGGCGTACTCACAACACTCTGCCTTCTATATGTCACCGTGGCGCGCAGTTCAAATTTCATTTTGGATAAAGCAGACACCATGACTTCCTCCTTTGGTGCCTACGATGCACTAAACATAAGCCAAACGTGGTTGCCATCAGCGAGCCGCAGTGCTCTTAGCCAGTGGGCTTCTGGCGACAACCCGCAGCGGCCGCAGTATCCATGCCATGTAACCGACCGCAGCTTGAAGTCAGCTATCGGCCAGCAGCAGCCATCTGAACAATTACAAAATGAAGCATCCGATGACGAAATAAAGTGTCCAGAAGAGAGTGAAGACAGGGCCCTCTGTTGAAAAGAGAGCATTTGAGAGAAAGGTGACTTCGCGATCCACTTGCGAGCTCCACACACTGTGTATGACAGCAAAACTTGGCTCAGGTCTTCACAGCAGCGTATGCTACCCGCAGACTGTGTTATTTCACCAAACCCGAAGGGTGGTTGAGGGCCCCGGTTGTCAATCCCTTAAACCTATTGGCTACCAAATATGATACGCACCGCACAGACCTCCATACAGATTTTTCCCCCGTTTCCGTGCTACGCAAACTTCCGTTGTCATGCTCGTTATGTGTATAGTACTCTACAGTAGTTAACACTGCAGAAATGCAAATCATTGTTTATATACAATATAAAGCAGCACTTTTCAGTTCAGAAACTTGACTTCTAGACACAGATTAATTTTTTTCGTGGGAAAGCTTGAAACACTTAGGCATGTGGGGAGCAACACCGCACTTTTGACACTCTTGCCTGTTGGCGTTCTTTCCCCCAACACTTATTGCATTGCGCACTTTGCACTGCTATGATGATTATTGTTTGCCAAGATTTGGCAGAGTAGGATGTGGAAAATGCGCCCAGTGCACTACTTCAAGGCACATGTGTCTGAACACGTGCTACACATGCGCAAATGTTCTACAAATATATATATATAAAGAAAATCAAATCACATCTTGATGTGCACACCTGGTGCCATCTATTGACAGCAACTCTAAACTTGTTCAGCGTAGTTTGGCTGTTGCCCCATCTATGAATAGCTCTTTCAACCAACATTACTACCGACCCGGCGAATCACTAGGTTTGGCAATAACGGCCCTTGTTCTTATGCCCGGCGATTCGCTGGCTTTGGAGGCCAATGAGTAGTATTTTTTTAAGTAAAAGGGCTATGCTATCTCCACTGATGCTGCTTGTATGGGTGGGCTACTCACTTTCGTGACTATGATGTTTGCAGAGCAGAGTCACCATATATGTTAACAAAATTTGAGGGGTGAGGGGAAGGGATTATAAACTAGCATCAAGGTGCATATTTTGTATATTTCAGTTTCTTTTTAATTTTAGTACTTATATTAAAAATAGTAAATTATTACCTTGATTCATACTCTTCGAGCAATTAGCTCTTCGAGCAATTATTTCTGCTTTACTTCCACTCAAAAAACCAATGATCAGGATACAATTTAATGTATCGTGGTATACGTTACAACTAATAAGTCATGAAATATGCATAAAAGCACCAAAAATGATCACATTTCTAGTGGTAAAGAAAGAGTTAAATGTGACTGCCCAGAGTGTGTTTCCTTGCTAGTGCACTGTCTTATCTATATCCAGACACTGTCACATTCTAGAGAGATGAAAGGCCTGGGGGACAGCGATGAGGATGACGATGCCTTGCAATGGGTTCGGAAAAGCCGCAAGCTTCAAGAAGAAAAAGAAAAGGCTGAGAAGAGAGTAAGTTCGATTTCATGCAGATTCCATGCCGGCATAAAATTTTCTTGGAGATACATTGGTGTTTAATGAGCCTTGTTTGTCCCACTCTGCTATGAAGGCTTTTTGTGTGAAAATATTAAATGAAGCAAATGGCATTTCTCTGCATGCTTAGGAAGAGGTAGTACTTCAAAAGAGATGGTAGCTTTTGTTTATTAAATGAAGAAAATTGGGAGGGACTGATCTAAGCCTCGAGTTTCATCACTTGTGCAGGGGAAGCACATATTCTAATGTAGTAAATTAACATTAATTAGTAGTTTTTATATGCTTAGATGATCACCTATTATCCCACATTTTATGATGCCCATCACTGCTCATAATAGCTGAAAATGCAATTTCTAGCATGCCTGAAGGCTTTCACATGTGTGGAAGTCATTTAGCGCATCATTCTTGGTGTCGTCAGAACTCAAAGGCATGCAGTATTGTATCATGATCATCAACAGAAAAAAAAAAAAACTGTGATTATGAATAAGGAAGGATATAAACAATGAGTGCACTGTAAGTATGGACTGAAATAAATTATTTTCTAGTACTGCAAATGGCTTTTTTTTTCAGTGTTGAGGTTTACCGCTTGGTGCTGTTTAGCTAGGTTTTCAAGTACAGCCTTCAGTTCAGTGTAACCTCATCAAGTTGTTGATATATTTATTCAATAATTTGCGTGGTAATGTGCACAATACAGCCAGGGCCACAGCAGTAAGAATGAAGCTGTGTAACTTCCACAAAGCACAGGTTTGTACAATGGCGCTTCATTGCCATGAAGCCATAATAATGACAGATACTAGTAGGTGGTAAGAGGACATAAAAGTTATATCAGCATGTAAGAGAGTGAGAAACTTTATTTTTGAACAACTTTTGCCTCTCTTAAAGTTCAGCTGGGTTCCTGGTCATGGTGCCAAGTCTGAACTCCTTGACGTGTTTTGTCTGGGCCACCAGCAGTGGCTGTAGTGTCATGCATAGCTCTTGAGGTGGAGTGGTACAGCCCTCCCAGGTTTACTGGAGGGAGAGCGGGTTGTGTGAGCAAGATTTTATAAAATGTGGAGTCCTCTGGGGCATTCTCAGTAAGCATGAACTGCATTGGGGTATTTGCTACACAATGCTAGTTTGCTTGGTCTGTTCTCAAAGAGGTGTCGAATAGCACTGCTACATAGGGTATGTGTTTGTTCTTGGTATATTAGTAAAGTGTCCTCTCTTGGTGTTTGTAATGGGGGCAGTAAGAGGAGTCTGTTGCTTTTGGATTTCTTGAGCTCACTGCGGTGTAGGTAACTATTAAAAAAGAAATCATGGAATGCTTCCAGTTAGGCGACAATCTGCAAATGTACATATGATGGGGGGTTGGTGATGAAAGAAACTGATAAACAATTTGTGACCTTTTCTTTCTCTTTTAGGCAAAGATGTTGGAAGAGATGGATGAGGAGTTTGGCGTGGGAAAGATTGTTGAGGAAGAACTTAAGCCTGTCAGGGTAAGTTTAGACTACTGTGAGCTGATGTTTGACGCTTTGAGACATGCACTCCTTCTCTCTCTCAGGAGTACACAGCCAAGCACCTTAAGGGACTTGAAGTGTTGCACAGCACAGAACGGTTCAAGGAAGGCCAGTCTGTCATATTGACATTGAAGGATCAAGGTAACAACAAATGTTTCTCATTTGAGGACAGCTGTTATTGGAACAGAAGAACATAAGGTTATTGCTGCCACTGACATTGATGATTTCAAAGCATTAATTAAAGTTTGCATTCAATGTTTTTTAGTCATGGAGGCATAATTTGACAATGGTAGGCATTAAAAAGTGGAAATGTTTTCATGCTGTTAGATGGTTGAAGCAGTACATTAGTGGTGTGTGTTTGATTTGGCAATAGGGTCATTCCATGAAAAACATACCAGACCCCAAAAGTGAATATCGCCAATTCTCTTGGAAAAAATTGGGCTAGTTGCTGAATGTGTTAATGAGGTTTGACCAAAGTATTTTTCTAGAAAAACATTTTTTTGCTGATCCGTGAAGAAAAAAAAAAGTTGGTCGAAGGTAAATATTTTTTTAACCAAGTACAGAACTAGGTACAATGACAAATATTATTTTAGAATCTTCTACTGACGTGGTTCTTTCGTGTAATGTCTAGATGTACATATTTATAAATTTTTTGCAATTTATTGGCTCATTAAAAAAGACAAAAGAATTGTGTATATTCAGAAATATTGTGCATAAAGATCGGTTACGTTTCAGCAACAATATTTCTTGCTATTTCTTCCACTTGCTATAGTTCGTGCTAAAAATATTGATTGACTATGAAATCAAGTACTTTTCCAGAAAATTACTACCAAATCTGGCAAAAATTCACTTTTTGACGATGTTGTGACCTGAATGAAGCATTAAGGCTCTCCAGATTAAACTGCATGAAATAGCTTGTTAAACGCACCAACCCTTCAGCTTTTGACCCAGAAATCTTAATCTGAGTGAATTTTGCTTGAGGCGTGAAAAAAAGTTTTCTCATTTGTGGGGTTGCGCGACCCTCGCGCCTCCCCTGATGTTTTTCCCGCATAGCGCGTCTCCTGTAGTGCGGCTTCGCCGCACACGCGGCGGTCCGAGTGGTACAGGCGCAGTCCGAGAGATGGCGCTAGTGTTGCGCGGCTGCGGGGTTACCCTCGGCGGGAGAGACAAGGCGCGCTCTCTTGGGTTGGAGACAGCAAGCAGCACGGACGTGCCGTGCCGCGGGTGGAGCGAACCTTTTTCCCGGCGGGTCGGGGGACAGCGTGGACGTCCCGCGCGCCGCCGACCCATGCTTCTGCGAGACCGCCTCGCGTGGCCGCCTTGGAACGCGCCACCGTCCGCGTGACCGTACACGCGAATGACCAGGCGTTGGGATCCAGCATGGGGTTCGCTCGCCATGCGGTCGCGGTAAGTCGAACTTCTAGATGTGGGAGATACGGGTTCTCCTCCGTACTCTTGGGACAAAGGAACGACAACACAGTAGTGCAAACAATCACAAGGGCATTTATTGCGCCTTTCATAGATCAATGCCAGCTAGCCGAGTTGCTATCCCCAAAACATGCCGATGGGCGCGCGACAAATCTAGAAGTTCGACTTACCGCGACCGCATGGCGAGCGAATATGTTCGCCCCATGCTGGATCCCAACGCCTGGTCATTCGCGTGTACGGTCACGCGGACGGTGGCGCGTTCCAAGGCGGCCACGCGAGGCGGTCTCGCAGAAGCATGGGTCGGCGGCGCGCGGGACGTCCACGCTGTCCCCCGACCCGCCGGGAAAAAGGGTCGCTCCACCCGCGGCACGGCACGTCCGTGCTGCTTGCTGTCTCCAACCCAAGAGAGCGCGCCTTGTCTCTCCCGCCGAGGGCAACCCCGCAGCCGCGCAACACTAGCGCCATCTCTCGGACTGCGCCTGTACCACTCGGACCGCCGCGTGTGCGGCGAAGCCGCACTACAGGAGACGCGCTATGCGGGAAAAACATCAGGGGAGGCGCGAGGGTCGCGCAACCCCACATCCCCCCAACCTTAAATCACTTCTTATTCCGGCGAAACATGTGACACGGTCTAACATCAACACGTGCTTCGCGAACAAGGTGGTACATGCAACAGTGGCCGCGCCGGGGAAATGTCCACACGCTGTCCATAACATGCGAGCCGACTGTCCTTGGGTACACCGCTGGCGTCCGCCGGTCACAGCAGCAGCTTTGCGACTCGACGGCACGATCCCAGGCCAGGACTCCGGAGACGACGACGCAGCAGTCGGTACGAGCAAGCGTCGCTCGCGCCGACGCGCCCTGCTGGCAAGAGCCGCCGTAGCTGTCGGTGACCGCTGGCTCCTTTGTCCGCCGCCGAGGGTTGTGAGCTGGATGCAGGAGGCCGCCGAAGTCGCTGCGCCGAACTGGCCACAGCATCACCATCGCCCGGGGTGACTCCAATGACGCTGCGTAGACTCAACACACTCGGCAAACACTACAGTAGTGCAAGGGAGAGGAATTCTGCATGCGCATCGCCCACGTGGTACGATGTTCAACTCGGCTAGCAAAAGATCGGGCAGCTACTCAGATGCTAAGTTCACGTGAACGAAGCTCGCTTTCTTGAGTCGAACGAGTAATTTCAATTCGTGTGAGGCTACCTAGAATGAGGGAAGCAAATTGCAACGCCTCAACGCCACGGTCCACCAGGTTGTGTCCCTCCACGTGCGACAGGCAGCTTCGTCAAGCCTTAGGCCTAAATCGTCGCTACCCTGACAACAACCGGCATCCAAAAACAACACCCAAAATGGGCGCAGAACAGGCAGCCGCGAGGAGACGTTAGCTCTGTGAGGTGGTCCTACTCCGCTCGGTGCACACAGCATCCGAGTTGACGGCGCCCACCGTCCCAGACGGTGTCGGAGCGCCCGGTGCCAGGCCGCAATACCAGTCAGCCCGTCGTGGCACCCGTGGCCCGCGGCCACCCGGCTCCCTGAGCCGCGACTTCATCCGAGTCAAAGAGATAGAAGAAGCTATTTACATAAGAAATTCGGACCACCCACGAGGCTTCCGTACTCACTCGCTTCAGGCTTGCCACTGCTCCGCGGGCACTCAGCCTCGCTCTCCCAGGATGCAGACCACGTGGCTCTCGTACCGACGAATGTCATTAAAAAAAAAAAAAAACACTTGCGAAAAGGCTTAGCATGCTGATAAGTTATAACACACTACAGCCACCGTCGCCTCGCTCAAGAAAGCACGCCGCCGACGCTAGCGATCAAAATCCACGCTAGGCCTACGCTTCGGTTCAAACAAAGGTCTTGAACGAAGCAACACTTAAAATTATCGTCCGATGCCCCAAGAGGTCCACGTTGGGCAGCCAGATGTGGGAGATACAGGGTTTCTCCTCCGTACTCTTGGGACAAAGGAACGACAACACAGTAGTGCAAACAGTCACAAGGGCATTTATTGCACCTTTCATAGATCCATGCCTGCTAGCCGAGTGGCTATCCACAAAACATGCCGATGGGCGCGCGACAAATCTAGAAGTCCGACTCACCGCGAGCGAGCGAATATGTTCGCCCCATGCTGGATCCCAACGCCTGGTCGTTCGCGTGTTCGGTCACGCCAACGGAGGCGCGCTCGAAGGCCGCCACGCGAGGCGGTCTCGCAGAAGCATGGGTCGCCGCGCGCGCGTGGGACGTCCACGCCGTGCGCCCGACCCGCCGGGAAAAAGGGTCGCTCCACCCGCGGCACGGCACGTCCGTGCTGCTTGCTGTCTCCAACCCAAGAGAGCGCGCCTTGTCTCTCCCGCCGAGGGTAACCCCGCAGCCGCGCAACACTAGCGCCATCTCTCGGACTGCGCCTGTACCACTCGGACCGCCGCGTGTGCGGCGAAGCCGCACTACAGGAGACGCGCTATGCGGGAAAAACATCAGGGGAGGCGCGAGGGTCGCGCAACCCCACACATTTCACATTTTCTCTCACATTGGCCAGACATAATTCTACAGCAAAAGGCATCTGGAACTGTAATCATGGTCATCTTGGTGCACGGAGACTCACATTCGCAAGTGGCACAGCTCATATTGCCCTGGCCAACAAACAGCTATAAACACTTTTCTTTCATTCGACTGCAGATATCATTGTGATACACTGAACAGTATTGCCTATCTGAATTTTGATGGAGGTGAAACGCAGAAATGTTTGTGTACACTGATTTCAGTTTGCATTAAGAAACCCCAGGTGGTCAGTATTAACCTAAAGCCCCCCACTAAGGCATCCCTCATCAGCTATTGTGTAGTTTTGGGACATTAAACATAGCTGTTTAATGATATAGAATGTAAGTTAGTTGACTTCGTTCTCACTGCCTCCATCTCTTCATTCTTATGAGCCATATTATCTCTTTCATGCTTAAAACATTGTTTGAGTGCAAAAGTGAAGGTTACTCCGTTCTTGTAACTCTGTTTTGAGACTATTTTTCCATGTGGCGACCCGGATGAATAAAAAGAAAAAAAAGTTTGTCTACCTTTGTCTGTTTTAACAGGGCTGTTTGCGGTCACTTTGCTACCTTGTCTACCTTGTAGGTGTCCTTGACGAAGGAGATGATGTGCTCGAAAATGTCAATTTAGTGGAAGCCGAAAAAGCAGAGCGAAATGTGGAAAACCGCAAGGGCAAGCCTGGTTATCAACCTTACGATGACACTGAAGTTGATGAGTTCGGAATTGTAAGTTTGTGAAATCACTTTTGTATACCTAGAACTTGTTAAAAAAAGGCCGTGTTGTTTCATGTGTTTGTACCCATTATTGAAAGGATTATTTGTCTAAACTACCTGTGCTTATTAAGTCAGGGCGAATGCAGGTGCGACGGTTCTACCACATTGAAAAATAATTTTTGGCTTCTTCTACTGTTAGAAAAACGTATGCCCTTTTTGCGTGACTGTACTCTTACCCATAAAAAAAGTTAGGGCAAAGTTTTAACCATAAAGTTGACTTGAGAAAATTAAGATGCGGGCATTCTGAGCATCTGGACCATTTGGCACACAACTGTTAGAGTCTGAGGTAGATAAACTTGCCCACAGTTGTATCTCTCTTCTTTCAACTTCACAGCGTAGTACAACATGACAGATATTTTTCAAACTTTTATTTTCTGGTAATCGTTGCATCCTTGTGAAATGTTTGCAGTACAAGCTAAATTTTCTTTTTGTGGGTTACAATATTGGTTGTTTTTCATGTCTAGCGTGCACCCCTTTGCGTACACAAAGTTGTATAGCGGTGACAAAAGTTCGCATCCGAGCTTATCAATGTGTGCATGTATATCCCCCACCTTCCTCTTAACAGGGAAGGGAGTCTTGAAACGCAAGCAGTCAGTTGTGTGCTTTTTGAAAGCTATAATATTTACAGTCAAAGCGTCCCAGCTGTATAAAGCTGTGCAGAAGTTAGAGGAAAAGAAGTTATTCCGAATTAGTCATTTCAGATTATTACTGTGTAAAAAAGTCTGCGCAATACTGTACGCTACATTAAAGAACAAAAGTGTACAAGGTACATTAAGCTAAAAAGTAGTTGTCAAAAGAAGAAACATGGCTTTTACCAGTGCCAGAAGTATTGCAATATTTATTAAGAACAATGGCCTTTGGAGGCACATTGTGATAGGGAATTGCACCCGAAAAATGCTATTTATCCTTGTAATCCTAGCCTTGCTTGATACGGAAGCTTCTTGAATCACTGTGCACTGTCGATGATTGAGCTCTTTCAAATAGGAGTCTACCTTTTTCTATAGTTCGCTTCTTATCCTGCACTTAGGTAAAGAAGAAATCTCTTCTGTACAAGTATGATGAAGAGATTGAAGGCGTCAAGCAGGAAAAGTTCTCCATTGGTAAGTTTTCACACTTGCAAGTGCAGTTTGTCTTGAAATGATGTTGTTCTGTAGTGGAAAGGTTATGTGACATTGTGGTTGTTCTCCTTCAGGTGCGGGTCCAACTGAGGCAGATAAAGAAAAGGAGCTGCAGATGGTGCGGATGAAGCTGAAGCAGAAGCAGAAGGCAAGTATGATGCATACAAAAGGGTGTTCCAGACGTGGCGGCCGCATTTTGATGGGGGTGAAATGTAAAAATGGTTGTGTGCTTCAGATTTAGGGGCACGTTAAAGAACCCCAGGTGGTCAAAATTAATCCAGAGCCCTTGCCGCTATGGTGTGCCCATAATCAGAATCGTCGTCCTAGCATGTAAAACCCTAGAATTTAATATATATTTCATTCAATATTTAGGGTGGTGTAGTAAAGGCGCGGAAGATAAGGAAAGTGCAACAGTTGAGCAATTTCATCCGGATTGATTTTACCACAGAGACATTTTAATGTGACTCGAAGTAGCTATTATAAGTAATGGAGAAAATTATACTAATCTTTAACTGAAAGAGTTGTACAATTGGCCCTAATGCAATACTCAGAGTCTGCCATCCGAGAAATTCATAACCAGTTCCAGACATTCGACAAGCGAATGTTGCTAATTTCTGCAACGCAAATGAATTCTGGCCAGTTTCACCCATAAAACTGAAGCAGCCCCCGATGAGCACAACTGTTACGTCCTTGTACCATCTTGTACAGGCCCTCTCTGTGTGACTCTGTGTTACCATTTTACAATATCTCTCTGCATTGTTTTACTCTTTAGTTGGCAATGCTGTGGAAGCTAGAGTAACCTTTCACACTGCCTGCACTCATGACATATAGTGGAATCTCGTTAATTAGAACTTGCTTAATCCGAATTTCAGGTTTTTCCGAACACTGTGGTCCTGTCACAATTATGTGTATTACAATGTGTGAAAATGGCCAGTAATTCGAACACCTGAGCATTTGTGACGGCTAATTTGAACATGCCATGCTGCCGATCGTGCTCTCAGCTATTATGCCGACTCCTGTGGGAAATTGTGGAATTTCCAACTGCTCTGTAAAAAAATTGCACCTTGCTGGAAAAAAAAATGACCCTAGTAAAACGGACATTTAAATGAAACTTATGTTGACTTTGCCTAAAAGCTCCGTTTCAGTGACAGGACTTTCCTAATAGATTATGCTTCTTCCACAAACATGGCATGTAGGGTAGGAAAGTCCTGGTTGTTTTTGCATAGTATCATATCCTCTCTCCTCCCATTGTTTTTAAAGCGAATAGGTTTCTTTGCTTCTTTTACCCATTTTTCGTGGTAGGTGGTGGTAGCATTTTCACTGCTGATGAAAGGTGCTGATTTAAAGGGTGCGGGCTCAGGGTACGTTCGTCGCCGATTGCCTTCTATTATAGCCGTTCAAGACGCACTTGCCGTGCGCACGGTTACTACCACTACAGATGTTCTGGTTCACGACTCTGCTCTATATGAAATTACGCAATCCGCCAACAAACAATACCGAATTGTACTCACTGCAACAAATATGCGGATTCAAGTGCATCATTTTCTTAAAAAGTTATTAGCTTTCTAGAAGCGTTTCGCTGTCTGCTTACATTGACAGTTATCATCGCTTGTTCCTGCGCAATTATTTTTTTTGTAGATTCATCAGGAAACTTGTTATAGTTGCAATTCGACAAAAAGCGCCTCTAAAGCTTGCCAATTATTTCGGTCATGGAAACTTTGCTTAAATAACTGGCAGAAACCTGGGAAGCTTGGGTAATTAACAAAAAAATTATTTTCTATGTGACCTGTTTCAGTTTCATTAATGCAGTCAGCACACTCATCTGAATGAGCAGTGACTGTCGCCTTCCCAGAGGTACGTTAGAGTTCAGAATCAGTACAAGACATTGAAGTTTATAGCTAATTGGTTAGGCTGTCAAATACATTGTATATAGGTCTACGAATGCATAGTTTAATAGTGGCGTGAAGAAGTGTGGGCCCCATGTTTTGAAGCCTGTGCATCTGTATTCTTTATTTGGTCATAGTTTGACCGCATTCACTATGCTTCACTCTGTAGGACAGCCTGGTCATGCCTGCCCCTCAGATTGCCACTGAGTACCTCACTCCTGATGAGATGGTAAGCAATCTATTGTTTTCTTTTCTCCAGCTGTTGTCATGTCAAACATTGTGTTGCGATGAGTTTCACTGTGATCTGATATTATGCCTACAGGAGCTTGGTCTCAGGGCAAAATTTAAAAAGTCTGTATTGATAGAGTTGTGATGCTGAAAACTTGCAGATATGTGTAATTTTATGTGCTTACAACTGAATTTGAAGCCCTATTTTATTATCTCATTTGGTTCAAATTTTATGCTAGCTTGCTCTCCTTGTTCGACTCTCAGCAGAATGTTTTTCTGGAAGACTTCTTCGAAGTATCGCAACTCTTGTTCTAAGCTATACGGAGCATTAAGGTTGGCCTTATTGGATTCCTTGAATCATGTAGAAGCCACTGATAGCTCTGTTTTGCAAAATCTGAGGAACTTATTTTTTTTACATACATTTTCGGAAAATGAAGTAAAGGAAGCTGGTATGTCTAATCAACACCACTATCAATTAACGCCCCTATGCCTAATTGCCCATATGCTTTTCTTGGCTTCATTGCCTGCTGGCTTTACAGTGTTGTGGTTAACAGAAATCGAACCCCTCGGTTTTCCTTCTCGTTCAGCGTATGTAGACACTCCAACTCTATAATTGTGTTTGCTAGCTTGTTTTGGGATGCTTTGTGCGCTGAGCTCTCTGTCCTAGAATAAGTGCTGTGTACTTTTACCCCAGGCAACATTTAAGAAGACAAAGAAGAAAGTGAGGAAAACGCGCAAACGTGAGACCTTCAAGGTGGATGACCTTGCTCCACTCCCTGGACACGAAGATGACAGAAAGGACCACGGTTCACGGTAGTGTGCTTCTGAGTTTTCTTGCATTTGAGGCAGTCAAGTTTTGTGTATAATGTAGTTTCAGCTTTTTTACATATTAGACCACCTATAATGTAACCGTTTATAGTGAATAACTGGCTATAATACGGCCTTTTCTGACTCCCGATTTACCCTCCATGTTATGCTTACTGCTTGTAGTGCAGCTGCGCGATGCAAAATACCTGTTATAATGCGGCTTCTGCGGGCAGGAAAATCCCACAGACAAGTGTGTTAATGAGCGTGCTTTTCAACAGGGTGCACTGGCTGATGAGAGGGGAGGCAACGCGGGTGAGAATGAGACGTGGAGCAAATGAACAAGAGACCAAAAAAGAAAGAAGAAGCTTAGGCAGCGCGATGTGGACTAATGGTGGTTGCCTAGACAGCAGAGAACCTTTTTCTCGGCCAAGCAGCGCGCGCTTTGCACTGAACACGGCTTCAGTTTCTGTGCGCCTGTTCGTGATGGTTGTCTTCTGCAAGTGCAGCTATCGTGCGTGCAACATTGACCATTGTAAGTTAAAATGGTGTTCCACAAATTTAGTTTGGGGCTTTTAGGTCCACATGCGAGCTTCCTCCTTTCCTACCAGTATGCGCACATACAAACTTCATAAGTGTTTGCAGTAGTTGCCGTGGCTGGTCACCCAGAAAGCAAACTTTGCTTCACATGTGCTGCTGTCAGTTCAGCCCGTGTGCAGGATTGCATACCCAATCTCTGTGTAATCGTCTACGGGTACAAACATATCAAGGGGGAGCTTCCCGCGATGGCAAGCTGCCCGACACCCCCACTGGCTAGGCCTAACCAGCACGCCTTATCAGAAGCCGGCGGCTAAAGTTGCGGTTTGGTGCCAAGTCAATGAAGCGTGTCGCAGTGGCTGCACAGCACTGTGGAAAGCGGAGGAACCACCTTGATAACAAAAGTGAGGGCATGAGTGGCACATGCAATGCTTGAATAGCGGCAACTTGGTCTGTGGTCACCATGTTTTCGACATTGTCGAAACATGGTGACTATGGCGAGACGTTGTTGACAGTCCGAGAAATCAAACGAGACACCATACGGTGTCCAAGATTTCACTGTGGAGTAGGCGGCAGTGCCGCGGGGAATTTCCAATAATTGAGCAGGTTTCTTCTCTGTCTCTTTTTTCTTGTACAGTCGGATCTCGTTAATTCGAACTCGAAGGGGCCCAGAAATTCGTTCGAATTAAAGACGTTCGATTTATTAAAAAAGGGCTTGTTCTTGTAGTATTAGTGCGCCGCAACACGATGCACGAACGGTGCGAGTCGGGAAATATTGTGGCATGCAAGCACACAACGAACGAGGGCCACAAAACTGCCCACGCCGGGAAATGCTCGCTTTGCAATAAAGGCACAATACAAAACTTTGGGGAGCGGGCTAAGCTGGTGCCGGTGCGGAGACCGTCGAACATGAGGGAGTTATGAGGAGTTGAGAGGCAGGGTGAGGGGAGCGTAGTTGTGAGGAAGGGGGTGGAAAGTTGATTTGCTTTCTTGCCAGCTTGATGGATGGCACAAATTACCTCTGCCACCGGAGCAGCACACTTGCCTAGGCCAGACTGGGCCTCTGCCACTGCTTCCCTCTGCAAGCATGCTCTCATGCTTTTTCTTTCATCTGCTGACAAGTTGGCGCTGTGTTTATGTTCTTCGCCCTGCATTCTTAATGTGAGTCATGTCTTATCAAGATGAAGAAATTGTTGCCACCGATCGTTATCATCTTGGTGTACTCCCTTCTGAAATGCAAACGAGACCAAACCAAGCTAACTAAAACAAGAACGAACGAGAGCTGATGCGAGCAGATGAGAGTGCAAAACAAGCAATCTGGCTGAACCAGACGCTAGTACGAATGGAGTGGTCGGTTGGGTCCACATGATACCAGTTTCCTGCGCGTGCGTCACTCTAGGGGCCAGTCTCTCATTAGTCTCCGCTCGCGGTTCGCTTACCACTGCGGCGAGTCGTGAAATATCAGTCCAGGGCTGATCCCTCCTGCGGCGCGCGTTTTGCCGCTAGTGTGACTGGGATATTATGGTGCAACGCAGAAACAGTGACCTTGCCATTTGAGAGAGGGTGAAATTTCCACCACATTTGTTTTTCTTTTCTCCTCTCTCTCCTAAGAGGGGTCTCTCCTAAGCTTTTTCTTTACGGCGGGGTCAGAGCAATGCTGGTTGGCGGTGCTGCCATGTGATTTGGCGTGCTACTGAAAGCATTGTCTGAGCACGGTATGCTTGAATTAACCGTTGCTAATGCTTGCATGTTCGAATTACTGGGCGTTTTCGCCCATTGGAATACATATAACTGATGGAACCACAGCGTCAGTATGAATAAACCAGAAATTCGAACTAAGTTTGTTCAATTTAATGAGATTCGACTGTACTTTGTCTGTTTGATGCGTAGACAGCGAGCCCTTGGACATTAATCTTTCGATGCTCGTAAGTTTAAATAGACGCAAGCATTCCGGTCGCATGCTTCATCTTTTAGATATGCATGGCTGCTTGGTCTACATGCATTGCACATCTGCAGCCTTTAAAGGGACGTTAAAGGCAAATACTAAGTCGATGTGGACTGTTTGAATACTATTCCAGCAATCTCGCAACGCTTGTTTCTTGCCAAGAAGAGATTTAGTTTACGAGAAAATTGCATCTGAAGGGTCTGAATACCTTTTTCGAAATTCAAATCTCTCGCCACCCAACCGGGGGAGTGGTGACGTTGCATGCGCCATCACCGCCCTTTGCTGTCGTAGGTGAGTAAAATGGCGCTCGACAGACGGTAGCACCGAGCCACGACAGAGCAGCGGATTCGCCACTGCAGCTTCTTTTCGGTGAAGTGGCGCAGACTGTTCGGGCATCCCGTGACATCGCATGGAAGTTGAATTCTCTGCTACTTGCAGTTTGTCCGAGTTTTGTGAGCCAGCAGAAATAGTGCAGCACTATGCGATAATTACTGAAACGCGAAAGCGTGGGCGATGCGGAATGGAGCATAAACGAAACCTTTCGACCACCCGCATCGTTGTCGAGGGAAATTTCAATGAGTTGTTTTCTAAATGTAAAACAGAACTGGACAAGTAGCATTTTATTTCGTCTTATAATACAATACAAGGATGTTCTGTGGAACAAGTGGTTAAGTACTAGTGACAGAATTTAACTGAGGGGTGCTTTCGTCATCGGGCAAGTACTTGAATGTCCAGAATGAGTCTCTAATCATATCCTGCATTTACCTCAATTTCTCTATTATTAAGGCTCTGTTCGCGATAATATTGACGCCTTAGAGATTCTTGAGCTCTAATCTATTACAGCTTGGCTTAATATGTGCCTTTAGCATGCCTTTAAATAATTATTTTTGGTTATAGTGCGGATATTCCCGACTACGGCAACTTACGCTACAAGTGGTCTGTGGTTTACTCTGGAATGTAGTGGTAAAATAAAGGTATCCCTTGTACAGCTATGTACATAGAAGAATGGGTTACCTTAGCATATTATTTGCCCCTGTGAGGGTCACATTTGGTCATTGAGGTATGCTGGCATGCTTTTGCCTTGTGCTGTTTGTATTGACATGGTTTACAAGTTGCAGACAGCAGCTGTATGCATAAGGTGCATGTTTCTAAATATAGAGAGCACTGTGACATATGGTTGAAAATAGTACAAGTTATCAAGCATGTACAAAAGATCGAGCATCTGAAAAATTGCTCGTTTATGTACTCACATTTGACTCACTTTTGTTTCCGCTGCCGTACATCTATGCTGGGGACCATCAAAAGGTCCTCCATTGATTTAGTGGCATGGTGATTGTGACAGACACTTTATCCACTTATAGCTGGTTACAAAAATGTACACTCAGGATTTTTGTATCTTCAAGAACAGCTGACTGCGGCAGACCTTTACTTTAATTCACTTGTTGCCACTTACCAGCAGAAAAATTCATGCAGGTAATTTAAAAAAAATTAAAGAAAAATGTAGGTATCTTCTGGTCACATTTCAATTTATGCTGGTGGTTCCTTGTCACATGTACCATTAACCTTGTCACATGTATATAAGGGCTGCTGCTGTTGTAAGCCAATTTAACCTGCCTGTTTACAGCAATAGTTATGATCAAAGATTTGTTGAATAATAATGAAGCACGAGTCTGATGTTTTATTCTAAGTGAGGTCATAAGGAACGCTGATAGGTGATTTTCATCATGCATAGTGTTCTGACAACACTAACTGCCATAGTGTTCAGACAACACTAACTGCATCCGCTGTCTTTCAGACAGGGCAGTTGCGAGACAGTTGTACGTTGACAGACTCAGCCATCATGGCCATGCAGCTTTTTGGGCCTTTGAAATGGAAGAAATTACCTTCATCGTGTAGTTATTAATGAACAGCAACATTCATTGTATTGCTGTGAATCAGTGAAGACTCAGCACATTCTTATGCTCTAAATTATTCGTCTGGACGGCAGCCTTAAGTGGTGCACTGCTTTGAACTTGAAACATATGCCGAGCCACCTTTCGCACTGACATGTGCTTTGGACCTGTGCTTAGTGCCTGAAAAATTGCTAATTCACTTTCGAATTTTTGCGTCAGGCTTCTGGAACGACCTTGCATTGGAATACAATGAACCAGGTTCATTTCATCCTCAAGAAAATGTGTTACATGTGTGTAACTAAATCGATGCTCCATGCACGCAACTGATGAGAACTGTGGCTGCTTTGCTCATATTAGGTGCTCACTCCAAGTGTGCGAACTTAAATTGTGCATGACAAATTGCACAAGCATGTCCTGTGAAGATGGAGGACAAAAGTGACTGGCATGTTGATTGTCAAGTTTTGTGTGTCACTTTCAGTTGCTGCAGCCGGTGCCCACACGATGGGATGAAAAATATCTTTATGTTTTACGTCATACAAGTGTGCCTGTGGCATAGGCACATTGTGCATGTCTTTCCTCGCTCGTGTTTTTGGGCAGTGCTTAATTTTCACATTACTCTTGTGCTTTTGGTGTATGTTAGTAGAAGACTTCACGGTTTACAGTTGCTCTGGCAGGACGCACCAGTGCAACAGTGTGAGTGGCTCTGCGAATGCGTGGCTTCTCCTTGGCATGATGTCTCAATACTAGAGCTGAACACCGAGAAGCACAAAGTAATTAAGTGTCGAAAGGAAATTTGAGAAACACATGGGACTAAGCAGCGTTTTGCACGGTGAAGCAGCAATAGCTTGAGGATAGAGTGTGTGGACAAGGCCTTGTTTATCTTTACTGCTGATACGCTGTTGTGAAGATGTACAGTAGCAATGCGCACCAACATCGTAACATCTCTTCCAATTTTTAACCTCCCACACTTGACAAAACTTGCTTCAAATAATCTTCGCTGTCATAAATCTTCATCGAATAAATGGTAGTAACAAACACTCCATGTGTTTGCCCATACTAATGTGCCAGAATGCATTTGTGTTTCTGTATGAACCGAAGTGCAATTTCCGTGGACATTGATCTCGGAAGTTTTCATTTTTTATCCATTCAGTGGAAGTTTCACTGGAGGTTGACTGTGCCGATTTTGGATAACGACCATTGTTTAGGGGCTTCAAGTTATGCTGAGGAGCCTTTCTCCATGTTCTAGTTTGACAAAATGACAGTTACGCATTGCTCTCTTTTCTTGTCGTAGACGGCGCCGTGAGAACAACTTCACAGAGCCCGTCTTCGTGAACCCCCAGAGCCAGCAGTTCTTTGATGAGGCCAGAAAGCCTCCTGAGGAGGATGGTGAGTGTATTTGTTGGCCGCTGTGTGTGCAAAAGAAGTATTTTGCTTTGCTAAAATTTACACGTTTCTCACGTTTGCACGTCTCTTTAGACATGATTGGACCTGACGAAGACTTGACCGGTGTGGCAGTAGAAGAGGATGACACCGATCAAGCTCTGGAAGCTGCATTAACGAAAGCGCGGCGGTTGCGCCTTGCCGAGGGCAGCTCTTTGCAGAAGGTGGGTGTGCCCTCATCACAGCATGGTAGTTGTGTCTTGCCGCCGCTTGTTGTTAAACAAGTACCGACACATATTCGCATTTGCAGAAAAATAATGTACCACAGGCATCTCGCATGTGAAAGGATCTCGCTGAGCGTGTATGACAATTGGGAAACACAAAATATTTTGATTTGATACTAAAGTTGTCTGGTGTCATCAACATTATTGTCAATTTATGACAGAGCAAAATGTGCTGACGTTGTGTATGGTGTTGCTCACAAAAAGTGGGCATACAATAGAACTGAAAACCGGGCTAGTTGGTAATGACTGATTATGAGTATGATAGGGCAGTATGAGATGAACACATTGTGTATTATTTTCTTGTCAGAATTACAAAGAACTTAACACATACACGTGTGCAGAAATTGCCAAACATTCACGGCAGGTTAACATGTTGTTGGCACCAGAGGTCGCTTGTTGTGATGCCGAGTTATCTTGTCATCGGCAGTTAAAGGGCTTAAGCAGGCTGAAACATGCTTTTTGCTCACTGCTGTTTATTGTTCACTGGGGTTTATGATGTAGTGCGGGTGTTATCTGTTGCTTAATTAGATTGTTCGGAGTCCACGAGTTTTTATTGAATGCTGGTTGTTGCATCAGGGAAGGTATGTCAGGCTAGTAACTGTCCATGGCCATTGTGATTTGATTTTGTCTGATCTCGCTGTTATAGACAGACATGCTAATTTAATGCACTCGTGCAACATCCAAGGCATTTACTAGACTTTCGTGCTTTCAGTTCATTTTTTGGACATCAGTCAAGTTATTATTACAGCTCATTAGCCCACTGTTGAGATTGTCTGTAGTTTACACTCACTGTATTTACTTGAAAATGGGTCGAGCATGAATATAGGGCGACCCTTGTATATTGAGCTTGCCAAGAGATAAAAGAAATGATTCAAATATAGCTCAACCCATAGTTTATTAGAAAAGTGAAAAGCTTTGAACATGACACACTCTTATTTACCATAAGCTCGAGCCGCTAGACTGCGCTAGTCGACGCCACAAGCTGCATCCTTGTTGGAACTGCCAGAGAAGTTTTCCTTGGCACCCCAAATGATGTTGTCCTCAGTGTCATTGAGTGCATTGGATATGCAACATTTCTTGAAGCCAGACTGGCCTTGTGGCGGAGGAACTCTGTTAGCTTGGTACTTTTGCGAGGTTTCTTCACGCATATAGGTTGAAATTCTTTGTTTGGTCACGAATATAGGTCTATAGCTCAATTTGGGTGGCACTTTCTAAAAAAGAAAGGAAAGGTTTATCTATATTCAAATAAATACTGCAATTCTCTGTTGTCGCTGTTGAAGTCACATGACATGCTTGTAAAGGCATATGTAATACCATGTTGTATGTGGTCATATAAATATGTGCTGTTTGTATTGCCTTAGGTGGGTTGAAAAGAATCGGGAAAGAATAAAGCTCTTGTATGGACATATCAAGGGGTCATGGCAGCAACTGAAGGAAACAAAGTAGCAGCTGGGGCTTTCTTGAAACTGAAATTAAGTGTTTTCTTAGCTTTATGAGTGGCCAAGTGCATTGCATGCTCGATACCTTGGTTTTGTGGCCAAAGTTAAATTTAAAAAAGATAAAAAGGGCTCCTGCATTAGCTTAGCGTAGTAAATTGAATTTGCAAGCTGTAGGCACCATAAGTATTCCTAAAGTGTCATTTTGCTTTTTTAGTGGCATTCTGTGCTGTATTTCAAGTGTCGGATGTATGCTCACAGCTGTTCGTAACAATGAGTGTATGTTCTTTGCTCTCCTGAACAGATAGCGGAGTCCGCGCGACTGGCACGTGACCAGGATGACAGCGAAGGCAACGCAAACTCGGCAAAAGCCATTGTGCTTAACTCCACAGCTGAATTCTGTCGAACTCTCGGCGACATCCCCACGTACGGCATGTCTGGAAATCGTGAGGAGGAGGCTGAGGAACTTTTGGCACGTAAACCCTTCGTATCTGGCTTTCGTAATGTGTGGATTGCACTGTCCCAAACTAGGCTGTCCGAAGTGTGGCAAGTGGCCTTTCCTTTCTGATAAAAGGCGTGACTTTCTTGCAGGACATGGACATAGAAAATGAGGAAGAAGATCAGGGTGCTGGCGATGCGGCGAATCGTGGTGCTTGGAACGAAGTAGACATTGAAGAAAAACCCGTGGAAATCAAGGTCCCACATTTCATTCCCATCTTTGATCCATTTGCCGTTAGTTTGAGCTGAGAGCGTATTCACTATGGGGAAAGTGCTGTGTGTGGGGAGTGTCTGGAAAGCCAGTGCCTATCTATAATTTATTATAACTTCAGAAATGATGCTTATGTTTGAGTGAAACAAATTTTATCATGACCAAGAGAACCTAAGAATCCTGTCTGCAGATAGTTGCAGATGACAGCAAAAAACATGGTCAAGATTAGGCCTCATTCACCCAGCTGTTGGTTGCTCCTTCTTGTCACCATTATAACGTTGTATTCTGTCAAGGAATTTGGTTTTCACGCCAGTCTCTCCACTAAACGAGGTAGACTACCACATAGTCACTCCGTATTTAGGTTGGTGAACTGGTGACAGAGCCCCGCCCAATCAGAAACAGACTGATTGGTGAACTCCTGGACGCTGCCAACTACTGCTGAGAGCCCCTGTCATCACCTGTTCGAACTCTCTCGAGCATGTTGCCAGCAGAATTTTTTTCTTGGGACAGCACTGGGACTTCACAGACAACAGCTGTGTGAATAAGGCCTTGCTGAGTCTCAAACTAGCTTGATGATTTGGAGTGTGCAGATGTGTTCTACAAGATGCTGCGGCCCCAATTTGCCACCATGCAACCATTCCTTGTGGGAGTGGCCGAGTTAACAAGCTTTGTTAAAACAAGAAACAGACAGTGAATCATGAAAGGCGTTAATGCAAAATGTCCTTGCAAGTGGCCTGTGGCATTTTTTGTGAAAATTCAAGGATGTTGTACATAAAATTTTGCACAGACTTGTGAGCACTGTGGAGCTTACATAAAATTTTATATGTGACATGACATGAAAATTAATGCTTTTATGTGAGAAGAAATCTTGTGTGCCAGTATATATTGCACATTGAGTTTTACTTAGAATTTTGCAAGTCATTAGAATAGTAATGGCACTGTGGCAGCATTGCATGGACGAAAACATAAGGCTAGAGGTTACAGGACATGCATTGACTTCTTGCCAAACATCTTTGTGTGTACTGCTGCGACACCACCGTGAGCATTCACCAAATTGCCCAGTTTTCCATTCTACTAGAATATTTATATGTGTGCTTATCTTCCAGACACCCTACATACGTAGCGGGACTTGTACAGTGACATGTGGCCTAAGCATGATGCCCTTTGGTCGTGAATATTATTTCTGCTGTCTCTTTTTAGGATCGTGAGAAAGAGCCCATTTTAGAAGAGGAGCCTGACCTCTCAGTTGGCATCTCGGGCGCACTAAGGCTGGCAGTAAAGAAGGGTAAGGTTGTCAAAAGTGAATCGCACTGGGCTGCTTTCTGTAAGGTGTACTTGACGTTCCGCATCTCTTGGGATGTCTCTGGTTAGACCTGTGATACTCACAGGAGCTGCACCTGTATGTGAACTGCTCAGTCTGACTTCTGCAAAGAGTGACGGGGTTGCTCGAAAAGTCACTCACATGAAACGGGTCAGACAGCACTGTCAGTACCATGGTTGTGTGAAGCTGGGCTCATTTCATTAGATTTTTCAACCCTAAGTTTCCGAAAGTGGGCATTTCATTGAGAAGGACATAATTGGAATTCCAAAAAAGAATAAATAAAATAAAAAATAAATAAAATAAGCAGACTTCAGCTGTAAAGCAACCGAGTTTGAAGGCTTGGAAACATCACTTTTCACTTTCTAGGAGAGTAACATTGATTAAAGTACAAGAATTTACCTCTTGTTGCAGTTATGACAGTAAGGTGTAGGGCTTGAAAATTGATACCACAGAGGTATACTTTGTGATTTCTTGGTTCTGCCAAAGACAGGTTGAACTTTACATGCTCAATGAGTACAAGATGAAATGTGAATGTGAGAGTGATGTGGCTACAGAGGTATAAGGAGTAGGGAAAGTCAGATTGTCAATTTTTCTGTTCCTGGAAAGAGGTTGATTCTATAGGATATGCTCTGCATATCTATGTGCTCCCCACATATGTGAAGTGATTTCTTCTGGCACACCCACAATGCAAGCTGTTGGCTCTGTTGCAATGCCTTTCGTGCATTGCTTCACTGGTGACTAATAGCATGTGATCTTGCGTGGTTACCCATCCTTCCCTGGGGAAAAAAGTGTGCAGAGTTCAGACATGATGTGATTTGTCTACGAAAGCTTGGAAGCATGAGTAACTCATGCAGTGATTCAGTGTGACAGAAAACACATTAGCAGATGGCATGCAGCTTTAGAAGCCCAAGGCACACCTGACGGCCACTGGGTAAGTCCAGGGCTGGTAAGCCTACAAGAACAGGGATTGACTTAAAATGGTGGTTAAGGAAGAGTTCAGATAATTGGTAAAATGAGATTTTCGCTGCTATTCAGACTGAAGTGAAAAAAAAAAAAATCATCCAGCCGACTATAGCACGAAGCTACAAAGGAAACCCAAATGGTTCCTTTTCAAGAAGCCTTGTTCACCTTGTGGGTTGCTGCAGAACTGATTTGCCATATTCATTGTCCTTTTGCTTCGAGATTTTGGTGAATTCTGCCTCACTCTGTGATCAGCTAGCCTCTTGGTTAGCTTGGTTGGTAGATTGGCTGCCCCGGAAAGATCTTGGTCCCAAATGCGATCCACAAACTGGGACGAATTTTCTTCAACTTCAAAGCCTTCTTTCTGTGAAATCCTATTGTGTTTCTTTTGGATTTTGTGCTATACATTCAGGTGGATGAAAGCTTTCTCTTTCATGCACCTCTCTCCACCTTGTGGGCTTCTGCCGAACTGATTTGCCACTACTGTGAATTTGTCACCTGCTGCCTCAGTCAAAGCATTGAGGTTGATCTTATTTTCTTTAGATAACAGTAAGCATTTAGAAAGAGAGTAAGTAAAAGTGGCCAAAAAACAATAAAGAGCCGCTTGTGCAATCACTGATATAAACATATGGCTACTCTTGAACCTTCCCTCGCATATACTATGTCTTATCTTGTTATAACAAAGTCACATCGAACACGCGAATATCTCTGTTATATCCTATATTTGTTATATATTTATGTATATATATGTTAATTACATGCCGATATCAGTGAGAAACATTTAAAATTTACTTCATTATATCCGATAATTTGTTAGATCACTGTTCGTTACATCAAGGTTCGACTGCACTGAGGACTTATGAACTCAACTGGAATGCCTCCTTGAGGAAACCTTTTTTAGATTATACCTTGTCTGTTGTAGCTAATATTTTGCTTTAGCAGTGCATAACAAAGACTTGCCACAACGCTCTTTACTCGTCACTGTAGCATTTGTGTTGACGAAATGAGATGTCCCCACAGGCTACATCGAGACAGGGGAGAAGAAGATTGTGGAAAGCAAGAAGCACAGTGACCTGCATGCACAGTCGTACACCATTGAGGAGAAGTTCTAGTAAGTACTCTGTTCAATCTTATTAATATTGGGATGGCTACTCCCCACCCAACCTAAGCCCTTACCTGCTGAAGCCCTTATCACTGTGACACGCCGTCACCACCTTAGCATGCACTGGGACAGTGCTTTTCTTTCTGGGGATTGTGTTGCGGCTACTCAGGACCATTGCAATTATCCTAAAGGGACTAGGAAGATGACAACAACTGACTGAACATTTGAGCTGTTTTGAAGCCTGTGCTTTTGCTCCGTGTAGTTTAACCAGTGGTGACAAGCTACTGACGCCTAAATACTCGTAACAATATTTGAAATGGCATCAATGGTTGCAAACAAGACAGGCTGCTTGGGAAGCGAAAGGAGAGTACACAAAGCACAGACTTCAAACCTCATTGATAAAATCAACAGCAAACCTATGCCGGGTGTCCCAGCTAACATGGAGCAAGCATAAATCAAAACAAAACAAAGCCTTCTGTGTGGATGAAACTATGTGTTGTTAGCAACCTAATAAGTAAGCCTTCACTATCTCTTGTGTTCTTATTAAACAAGTAACCAGTACTGATTAATTTTACTCTAACAATGTCAACATAAGGTTTGTAGAGCACAGTTGAAATCATCGCTGTCAAATGTTTCTAATGTGCTGCCTTTTGTGTAGCTCTTTTCTTTCTGCATTTAAATGAAAGCGACTGGTGTGCAAGCAATTGGCTGACGCAAGTTTTTAAGCATTTTGTGAGCTTTTCTTTACGCTTGGAAAGAAGTGACACAGACAGTAAATATTACAAGCAGCTGAGAGGGATGTTTCCAATGTGCTGCACAAACCTTCTTTGGTATTGTGGCCATAATGTTAATAACTGAATGTTTATTTAATAATTCATGCTAATTACTGAATAAAAATACAGTAAAATACTGAAGCCTTCTTTAGAAGGTTGCTAACGACAAACAGTTGGTTTCATCTGTGCAAACCTGACAGACCGCGTTTCTATTCCTTTGGAGCTCCGCTCCATCTTTGTAGCCCGAAAATCTTTTCTCTGACGGGACATACGGTATTCCTATGAAGTTTACATGCCTTGAGCACTGATTAGCTTCACTCGTCCATTTTCAACATGTACAAATGAGTAAATGATATGATTGAAATGGTAATTAGGCAGTATATCTTAAGAGGTTGCTTATGGATAACCTGTCAATGTTGCGTGAGACATCCGGTTTGGCACTGTTCACAGTAAGCTTTTGCATAGGCTGTGAGCTTTTGAAAGTATGACCCCTGCCACGTTTCTATGGCCATGCAAGGAACAAAAAGGTGACCATTTTACTTAGAGCAATGTTGTAGGCAGCCTTAACTAGTATTTCGCTTGATTTACATGATTAGTTGGAATGCGAGAACAAAGTACGGGGCAGCTCGTTTTATGGTGAATACCATAGAATGTAAGCTCTTTATTTTGTTCGTGTATCGGCTACTACCGCCACATTTTTCACAACCGTGAACCATCTCATGGAGTCACCTTCCCTGCTTTCTTTCTTTTTTAATTGCAAGTAAATTAAGTTTTGTTCATTAAAGCTACCATTTAGCTGCGTTTGTATATTTAAGTCACTTGCATAACTTTAATCATGGCACGTGCGCAGAATCTTACTGTGCAAAGCTGCGCATGTGGCGCATAAAATTCAGATTTCGCGCGTTGTGCATCGCCACTGCTCGTAGCGCCCCCTCGCGTATTTGAAGACCTATGCGACGGCGTCGATTCCGCTTAGTTTTTACTATTTGTAGGTGTATTTTGTATTGCTAAACATTTGTACATGGTGTGCGAGAGGCTGGATACGAGTTCTCGATTTTCGGCACGACTGCGACATAACTGCTGTAACAGCGATGACTACGCATCGCTCTTTGTATAGGCGGCTTGCATGATACGCACACGCATTTCGGCAGAAATACGTTGCAAAAAAAATGTGGTTAAGTGCCGCGAAGTAGGCGGCTGTGCCTTAACCGTATGTGTGTTGAGGCCCAGAGGCCATTCCGTCCTTATCAAGGGGAGTGCTAACCGTCTCTCCTTTTATACAACACGTTAGGAAGGCGTCGTTTGCAGGTATATATAGCACCCGTATTGCGACCGCCCGATAATCGACCTCGTGTTCGTTGTGGTGAAATCAAAGTGAAGTTACGGAAACCATGCGGAGCTTATGATGCTGCACAGATTTGTGCGAGTTCTGTGCATCGATCTGTTAATAGAAAATTACGATGACTGCTCGTTAAGTGCCACACACAAAAATAGCAGCTTTTGGGGGGAGGCCTGTCCGCGTGAATTATGAAAGCGCGTTTACCAGGTTGGGCATTGAACTAAATAGAGAATGCACTGCTTGTACTGCTATGACATATTGGGTTTGTTAAATGATCTTTAAACTGAATGGCATAGCCATGTTATAGCTGGTGGCGTCTTTTTTTTCTTTTTTTTTTTAGGTGTGCGACTGTGATGCGCAGGTAGAGCGACCCACACACTAGCGCAGGGCTAGGCAGCAGATGCACCGCGCGTGGATAAGACGAGCGTCATATTGTTTCAAATCTTGTTTCATGTCGGTTAATTGCCTTATGAAAAGCTTATATTTGCCTGATTATTAATAAATAACTTGACCATTTGCGAAGGCTGCAGGGCATAGTGACTAAGTTACTAAACTAGTTTCGGCGGTTCCCAATGCGTCGCCAAAAGCGCGAAATTTAAATATTGCCTGGTTTGAACATGTATACTTACTTTACGGCCCTACCTCTTGGTCGTTAGCACTGTGGACGAGTTCGCGCAACTGCAGCCCTTGTTTCTTGAACGTTATACATTAGGAAAAGAAAGCATTACAAATAAGCATACTCCGCCAGATAATAAGGGATAATGCCGATGTTGTGATCACAGGCAGCCAACAGGCAAAACCCGAGGAAAGCATAAGGCAAATTAACTGTATATTTAACTGTTTAATTAATCACTTTACTGCTTTAAATTTCCATTTTATTTATTAAGATGAACCTGTAGCCCTGGGGCTCCCATGGAAACACGCGGAAACCGCGAAACCGTTTTTCTCAGCAACCACTGCACGAAATTTGATGAGCTTGTTGCATTTAAAAGGATAAGTTAATATCAAGGACTATTGTAAGTGAAATTTTGGGTTAGGCCGGATATTTGTCATAAACATTCTTGAAAATCGCAAATTTTCAGAAAATGAAACTATTAAGTTTACTACTCTAGCTCAGCAATGAAAAAAATAATACCACAAGTCTGTAAACTGCATCAATAGTAAATCTAAAGCAGACAAAATTGATGTATTATAAATGGCTCTCATGTACACCACTATTATGTGAGCAAGATTTTTGCAAAATCCTCGCAAACATTGTAACAAAATAACCTAAGATATGAATTGATATATCAAATTTGTCAACTATAGATGCTCTAACGGATGAAGTTTACTGAACTGCGACATCATTTTTTCTTGCAGAGTTACGGATTTGTAAACATTGTGCTTCTGGTTCCAATTCTTGCCACTTAACTTACCAATTCTTGGCAGAATATGAAAAGTTTATGGCCCTAAATCAAATTTCTGCTTCCCACAGTTGCTAGAATTAACTTTCTCTTATAGATGCAAAAAAATTTCATTCAAATCGATGCAGTCCTGTAAGAGCATTTCTGTGTTGTACATGTACTTGAATAGATGGTGTCAGAGTTTGGCCTGAGCTAAAGCTTCCTCTTAAGGGTATTAAGCTTATTGTTAATCTAACATGTTCTTTAGTTACACAAATATCCAAAAATAATAAAGCAGATAATTGCCCCTATCCTTCCCTGGGCTGCGGTGACTTCCTACGATTGCTACTCAAGGTCCAGTCCTTTGGTCCCCTTTATTCTTCTTAGTGAGTATAATTTGTTTCTTAACTTGTGAACAATCCCTGCCGTAGCACAACACCCTCTTCTTGTTTTCCGATATTGCAGGCATAAGGTCAGCATTTGGATTAAGAAGAGCTGAATGCCCGACTTGTTGTGCACAATGGTCATTTTCTTTGTCTTGCTTTTTTTGTGTCCATACAGTGATGACGACAAAGCGAGCCGCCGAGAGCGTTACTGTGGCCCTGTATCAGACTTCAAGGAAAAGGATTCATACAAGCCGGATGTGAAGCTTGAGTACATTGATGATGGCGGGCGGATACTGAATGCAAAGGAGGCCTTCCGCTATCTGTCGCACAAGTTCCATGGCAAGGGCTCAGGAAAGAACAAGGTCGACAAGCGGGCAAAGAAAGTCGACCAGGCTGTGGTATGGCACTCTGTGCTGTGTTACTTTTTTGTGTGTGAGCTTTCTCAAGAAAAGCTTGATATCTGCCCACATGTTCAAAACTGAATTGTGGCAAGCAGCAGCTGGCATAGCTGCATTAAAGGGGCGCTAAAGGAAAATATTACGAAGTTAAAATTGATTCGATAGCTTATCTGTCCAGAAGTCTGTCATAATTGTTTCCTGGGTGCCAATCTGTTGCCATTATTGTGCTAACATGACTTAGGTTGTATAGAAAACTGCCACTGAACATCCTGAACCGCCTGCCTCCTGCCTCGGCTCCATCATCCGGCTAGCGGGCGGCACCAGTTGCCAGGTGCCCTGACGTCACATCGTGCATTACACGAGAGAGGTACCATACCCCAACATAGGTGACGCCATTCTGAGTTTTCATTTTTGTCATTTTCTCAATTACAAAAGCTGTGTTCTCACTACGAGTGATGAACCCTTTTTTAAAGAAGCTTAATATTTCATTCTAGCTCGATGTAATATTGCCCTTTAGTGCCCCTTTAGTGCCCCTGCACGCAGTGGCCACAGTTTGAATAGAAAGTGTTTATGTTGCCAAGGTAAGGCCCATACCAAAAAGGAAATGTTGCAAAACATTAAAATATTCCATGAAGTTGTAACATTGGCATGATGTTCTTTCCCTTGTGTTTTGCTTATTTGAAGCTTCTTGTAAACTTGCATTTGGTGAACGTTTAAGGGCAGTCTTATCTTTCCTGCACTAAAATCTGCTGAAGAATGTAGGTTGTCATTGCTCTTACTGTCAGATTTCGCATATTATTTCCTTGTTAACTTTATAATGGTTACACTTTACCTTCTCTTTGTTCATTGCATCTATCAGGTCTTTGCTGATATTGTAGATGAATGGAATTTTTATTATGTTATGGAATGCATTATTACTGTATTTACTCGCATAATGACCGCACTTTCTTATCAGGAAAATTGATGCAAAATCAGGGGTGCGATCATTATGCGGGTTAAATTTCCAGTGAAAAGAAAAAAAAATTTTTTTCTGCCCACATTTGCTGCGGGACACCAAAACAAAAATGGCGGCCAGCGGAGCAAGCCAAACGCGCCGAATGCGATTTTGTTCTTCTCATGAGTACATTACGTGCATTGAAACAGTTTCTTCCGTATCAGTAATTAATAATATCGTTAATATTGGCAAGTTTGCGGAAATAACGTAGCCATGTCCACTCTGAGGGGACAGAAACAGATGGGCGTGCTTAGCTGCCAGTGACATAGAAACACATGGCCGGCATGCTGTGGAAACTGCGGCATCTGTCTTCACTACTATCCCAATATGGCACGTTTCCGCTAAGGGTGGGTGAATAACTTAGCTGTGTTACAATCGTCGGCGTATGAATAGGGTACACTTTTAACGTATCAGTGTAAACGTGGCTACTATCGTTGCCGCTCGCGATTTATTGCATGCCCACGAGTGCAGATGAGAAAAATCGGAAGGCACCTTTTTTGTTGTTGTTGACCACAGCCATTATAAAGCCTACACATAGTAAAGGCGAGTTTAGTTGTAGCCTTTTTTTTTTTTTTTTGTCGTGGAAGTGCGGAAAGTGATGAAAGGAATGAAATGGGGCACCTGCTTGAGAATGGTTGGTGCGTGCAGACGGCTTGGTTTGTCTTGAAGAGTCGTTCGCATAGCATTCGACAGATAGCGCGATCATTATTAGCTAGACTTGGCACACGACATATCGCTGCGGCAAGTTCGGGGTGTGATCATTACACGGGAAATAAAAAAGAGCGGATTTTGATGACAAAATTCAGGGGTGCGATCATTACGCGAGTGCGATCATTATGCAAGTAAATACGGTATTACACTTGTCGTTCGCTACTGCTTATAATTTTGAAACATATTGTGATGTCTATGGCCATATGAATCCAGCAGACAGTGAAGCCAAGGTAAGCATAGAAGAAAAGCAGCTTTTTTTATCATGGGACTGTACAATTAGTTACAGATGTGGGTTAACCAAATGGTAAATCTCCTATTGTTTATCGAAGAAAAGACAACTTTGCCATTGGTGGGAGCCAAACACAATCTCAGTTAAACCCCCTCCCTACCTTCCATGCACACAAAAAGAAAAAAGAAATGTAAGAAAGAGAATAAATTCTTTTTTGCTTTCCATGATTTCCATCTGTGTTGGCTTCATATGGTTGTTGCTAAAGAAAACAAGCCTCCAATTTCACTGTGTTCTTCTCACTTGTGATATGCTGAATCTATTCTTCACATCAATGCCTCCTGCAGAAATTGAAGCAGATGAGCTCAACTGACACCCCTCTGAACACACTCAAGTTACTTCAAGAGAAGCAGAAAGAGTTGCAAAGTCCGTACATTCTGCTAAGTGGAGGATCGAAAGCTTTAAACCAGTGAGTCTCCTTTGATGCACAAGAAAGTTTCTTTCAGTTGACGTGTCCAAGTGTAGACAATGCTAATGTAAATCTCTTTCCTTTCTTCTTTTTGCAGGAGCTCCCTGATGAAGCCAAAGTAACAGCCTGGATCAGTTTTATTCCTTTCATTGTAAATAAAGGACCATAAAACATGAGTTGTCTGTACTATTAAATAGAGGCTGAACATCTGGATGTTTCCTTGATAAGGGACTTATTTTATGCATACATTTTGTACATACAATCGACCTTGTCCGAGGGCCAAGCTAAGATAGTAGTATGTGCTACTGAAGCAATCATGGCAAAGCTGCATGACAGGTAATTATTTTATTTTATTATTAGCAGCCTTAGCCCCTATGCAGATGGCACGTTCACTGGGTGGTTAGTGGATGTGACGCAAGTCCCAGCCTCCAAAATTTTTCAACACACTAGGCAGATGGGGCAATGCCTGGTCTTGGAGTTCATGCAGAGAAGCTGTATTTTGAGCTGGGTGTCACTTCTGGTGAGCGGTAATGGTGTTCTTTAATTTGAATATTGAAAGCATCTACTGTTCTTAGCTTTAGTGATTCATCCTCTCATATCTCAAATGTACAATTTTGCATGGAGACTGCTGTATGTCTAGACTACATGAAATGGCTTTCTTGGTGGCCCAAAATTTTGCTGCAGTTGGCTTTTAATCATAAAAAAAATGTTACTCCAGTTCATGGCACATGCGACTTTCTTATTAAGAGTGATTTTTGTCAGTGCCAGCAGGAGCAAATTGAAGTTGCACAATATTAAAAAAATATATTCAAAAGCGATTTTAATGAAAAGTGAGATAAATGGTCAGGCTTCTGCTGTACATTGTGGGTGTAATTTAACTATATAACAAGAGTTTGCAGGAATCTCCACTGAGAAGGGGTGCATGCATGTTCCAACACAGCAACCAGTATGCAATTGGACATGTCTGTGCACATTACTGTGTGATCCCTGGTGATCAGCCTGCAAAAGTAGCCTGCAAGCCGAGCCTGGGGATGCATCCTTTGGTAGGCGTTAATTGTGCAGTCTGTGACAGTTGAGCCGAAATAAAGTGTCTTGTTTGGGGAGACTGGCCTATGTTTCACGTGCTTGCGAGTAGCAAAGAGGCATACACCTATTACAAGCTTTTAAACCAAGGCCACTGTGAAGCAAAGTGTGCAAGAATGGTTGTGCTCTGCATTTTATTGTGAAGGCATTTATTTTTTCCAAGACAAACCAGTTTTTCGTATCGTTTTTATGTGTCAACGAGCACACAACTTGCCCGTTGAGTGAGCAGTGTCGATGCGCAGTCTTGAACATGACCGAGCTCACTCAACACTCTTGCTCAACGACATATAGGGCAGCATCGCTGGTTGAGTAGTGGTGGAAAATAGCATGGAAGAGATTGATGCGACCGGATCCATTACAGGCCAGCACAGGTAGCAGTAGAAGGTAAAGAAGTTTTGAGAAAGAGAAAAAAAGGTTGAGGCGATGTATGCAAAAATGCTAGAATGAAAAGCATGTATAGCTTGCCTGATTAACGTGAGCAGGGTAGATGACGATGTGTCACTGCCCCGTTTCAAGGGGGATGCCAATAGAGCTTCAACAGCGTGACAGCTCAGGGTAAGAACTCTCGCCTCTCCTCTGCTACAGTTTGGGCGGTACCCAGCACCTCCTGCAGTGTTTCCGTTTGTTCACTTTCGTTCCACTTGCTAGGGCACTTATGACAGTCCATTCAATATATTTTTGTGATGTCTTCATTCCTCAAAATTTATTCAAACAGCTCATTTCCTTGATAACGATATATTTATCAAAGGCAGCATTGGAGCTCAGCCCAGAGCGGTGCAGGTATTTCATGCGTGGTTGTGCACTCTGCAGACATAGCTCACTTGCATAATAAAAACGCAAGCATGTAACGAACGCTGGCTATACCAGTGTTTCTGCGATGACTTTAACAAATAAAAAAAATAATAACCCTGGGATACTGTTTTGAAAATAAACGTTTATTCCTCATCCTCCTCCCCTGGCAGATAGACATGTATAGTCCTTGAGTTGGATTTCTGAAGCAGGCGAACATTACACACATAAAAAAAGTTTACCCCCCCTTTGGGTCTCATTTTGTCCCCCAACACTCAGCAAAATTTATACCCTTTGAGGCTTATCTTGTCCCACAGTTATAATTGTCATCTGTCTTGCCTGTGTTTCTTTCTTTAACGCTGCGAGCTCGGTACTTCCCGCGTTATCAGTGTGACACAGCATTCTGGACAAGAAAGTAGCGAGCGCCGAGTTTTCAAGAAAGGAAATGCAAGCAAGGCAGATGACGATTATTGTTGTGGGACAAATATACACCCCAAAGGGTGCAACCGTTTTAAGAATGAACAATAATTGTGTGCCTGCGTTTCCTTGAAAACTTGGCGCTCGCTACTTTCCTGCCGAGGATGCTGATAACATACATGCAAGTCGTTTGTGATTTGGAAGTACCAGGTTCGCAGCGTTAAAGAAATGCGGGCAAGACAGACGACGATTATTGGTGTGGGACAAGATATGGTCCAGAGTGTGTAAACTATTTAAGAGTGCACTTGCACAAGGAATCGAAATGCATATTCGACTAATTCACAAAAATAAGTAATGAACTTTTTAATTACTTTATGGCACATATTGCAATTTACTAATTGTAGCCAGGCAGTTCGCCAAGGAACAAATTTTCAGGATGACACCGGTTTCGAGATATTCCCGAAGTTGGCGACGAAATACATGGGCATCCTAGTTACATTTGTGCTTCAATGCATAAAATGACGTTTTCATAAGGAAAGGAATTGGAATGGCAGTGCATTTTTACCTCACATTTGATTGCGCATATCTCGAAACCGGTGCCATACTTAGTATTCGCTCCAAGTGGATATGCCTTGCAAACTCATTGGCTACAATTCACAAATTACAAGATATACCGTAAACTAAATAAATCAAATGATAATTAGTGATTTTTCTGTTAATTAGTCAATTATGAATTTTGATTTTCCGGGTGAGTAATGTCCGCCTCTTCGAGTGGACTAGCTCAAGGACTAGAATTGTTCTACCTACCACAGGCGATTTGCTCAAGGTCTTCACAGAAACACCTGGCGTACGACTTCTACAACATTTATCTTGATGTTAACCCACCAGAACTCATTTGCTCATGGCAAGTAGTTCGTGGTAAAATATCGAATTGTTTTTGCATTTATTTCACAGAAATGTTCGGCATTGTCTGGTAGTGGTAATCGCAATTTATGAGGGGCTTTCAAGCAGTAGTGATTCCAATGTGCTTTGACCAGCTCATGTTTAAAGTTATGGCTACTCATATGGAGCCACGCACTGCTTAAAAACAACATTGAGGTGTTCACAAAGCAATCTACATGGATATAATTAGCATCTGAACACATTTCTGTCCATTTCAAGCCATCTTCCATTGGAGATTTGTCAAACAAAAGGCAGCCTTCTACAAAAAACTGACAATAATTAGTGCATTCTGCACAAAAGTCATTAACGATAATACAAGAAAACAGCACAGAAAGACTGGAACACGGGCGCAGTAATGCACTCATATTGTCTAATCTTGTACCATCTTTTCGCACTATTCCCAGGTAGTTTTGTAGATGTGAAGCGCAGTTTTCAACCTTTCTGTCATTACCGATAACAATATGGGTGGCCTGGGACACGGAATCCTGCTTTATCGTCTCTCCATTTCATTCAGCTCGCTCTTGTGGATGATTCGAGGTGTGCACTTTGATCGTTACACTACAGGGCGTTATAGACCATTCACATAACCATGGGCGTCGTCATTATTTGGTCACGTGAGAGTGCCCGCCATAGAGTCTTATGGGCGTTTGCCGGCGTTTGCACGGTGGCCGCAGGTACAGCTAGGAGAGCTGTTTTTTTTTTACCACCACGGTGAGCAGTGAGCGGGTAGGCGATAAAAGACCTTGTCTGTAGACTCGTGTAAATGTGTACCTTTAATTTGTCCGCTCTCTCAACATTCCTATTTTATATAGTACTGTGCAAGCATCCCGGCTGATCACCACGAATGTAGCAGCCTGATGTTTGTTTTTACCCTTTACAGAGTCTAGTCTTAACAGCCGTAGGCTTGTATGGTTGTTACAGCCGTGCGCTATTGTCGTCTTTAGCTGTATACGTACAACTTCGTTCGGGAATAGGCGTGAGCGTGCCTGTGCTCCGACCACGCGGTGTAGGTTTGGACCGCGTCATTTTTATCGCCGACGCAGATTACTTGCAGCGCTGATTAAGATGTGTTCGTGTGCGCCTGGACAAAAATATTACAAGAGGCAGGCCGATTGCTAGCCTGCTGCTTGATTCCCGGCGAAAGAAAAAAAAAGTTCGCAGTGCCCGCTTGTTATGTTATGTTATGTTCAGTTGGCAGCAGCGGTTACGGCTACGTGCACGCATATTGAACCACTTCTTTCCGCCTGTACAGATCACAGCTGCAAGGAACTGCCGGCAAGAAGACTTCATCTACCCAGGCTGCGCCGCTTATCGCCCCAAGAAAAGCATCCTGACAGTGGCCGTGACTGCCGCCTACCGTCTACCGCAGCGCGCCTGCGCGGGACCTCAAGCCCCTTGGTTTAAAAGCCCTGCAAGAAGCCCGTTCGCATCAGTTGGCAGCAGCGGTTACGGCTACGTGCACGCATATTGAACCACTTCTTTCCGCCTGTACAGATCACAGCTGCAAGGAACTGCCGGCAAGAAGACTTCGTCTACCCAGGCTGCGCCGCTTATCGCCCCAAGAAAAGCATCCTGACAGTGGCCGTGACTGCCGCCTACCGTCTACCGCAGCGCGCCTGCGCGGGACCTCAAGCCCCTTGGTTTAAAAGCCCTGCAAGAAGCCCGTTCGCATCAGTTGGCAGCAGCGGTTACGGCTACGTGCACGCATATTGAACCACTTCTTTCCGCCTGTACAGGTTGGTGATTTTTATGCCCCTCCTAAATAGTGGGATGCACATTCGGCCGTAGCGCTGCTGCCACATTCCTGTTCATGCCACATTGCTGCCACATTCCTGTTACTGTTATTTCCGTTATTTATCTCGCGTTCTTGTTCGCTTATCTCCGTTTTGTCCCGCGCTCTGGTAGCAATGACAGGCAAGCAAGAGCTATCTAAACTTTTCGAAGAACTTAAACGCGAGTTGAAGAATGAATTTAGAGAACTGCGCGAATGCCTGGAAAGAGACTTAAGGAAAGAAATTAGAGAAATGAAGGGATTCCTGGAATTTGCGAACAAGAACTATGAGGAAATGAAAACATCTGTGAGTGAGCTGAAAAATGTAAACTCTGATCTAAGGAACACAGTAGAGGGTCTGGAAAAGGACCGAGATGCCCTGCTCGCAAAACTCAAGGATCATGAAGTAAGGCTCATGCAAAATGAACAGCATACCAGGTGTTTCAACATAGAAATCAAAGGTGTACCAACGAAGCCAAAAGAAAACACCCTGGATATAACCAGAAAACTTGCAGGTGCACTTGATGTACCTTTCGAGGATTCTGATGTTGAAGTTTCCCACCGAGTTAGGACAAGCGGTGACGCTAATTGCCCTAATATTGTGGTGCAGTTCAGACACAGGGCCAAGCGCGATTCTTTCCTAGAGAAAGCAAGGAAAAAACAGCTGACAACAGAAGATATTCAGCTGGAGCCCAGCACTCCGATTTATATCAATGAACACTTATCTCCTCCCATGAAACGCTTGTTTGGAGCAGTGAACAGCAAAAAGAAAGAACTCGGCTGGAAATATGCCTGGTATCGTAATGGCAAGATTTTTGCCCGGAAATCGGACGGCAGCCCCATTGTCCCCATTTGCCATCTTGATGACTTGCAGAAGATGACGTAGGAACAACAGTTGGGTCCATTTTTTTTTTTTTTCTGGTAGCTTCTTATCTAAAATATGGGTTATGTACCATCCGAGGTAAAGGATCTTATATCAAATAAGCAACCAGCAATGACATTTTTTCATCAAAATGTTCGATCGCTCGCAAGTAAGACTGATGAACTTACCATGTTAATACACAGCTTCGGAATACCGATTACTGTCATAATGTTAACCGAAACGTGGTTAACGCCCACATCACAATTGTTCCAGTTATCTGGTTATCAGTCGTTCTTCTGTAGTCGACAGGATAAGCGAGGGGGCGGTGTAGCGCTTTTGCTCAAAGATAATATTTTTGCTGAACCAGTCGACAATTTCACTGGTATAACTTCCGATTATGAGGTACTGACACTACAAAACCATACAAACTTGTTCTCTGTTGTGTACAGACCACCATCAGGTGATGCGACCCGCTTTCTTGCTTTCGTTGAAAAGCTTTTCAGTTATGCAACAGAAGAAAAAATGAATCTTGTTTTAGGTGGTGACGTGAATATAAACATGCTGTCATCTTCTCCGCTGCAAAATGATTTCCAGACTCTAATTACCACTTGCGGTTTTTCAAATACAATTTCTACAGCAACACGCATAACTGTTGACAGTGCCTCCTTATTAGATGTGTTCATATCAAATATAAATATTCATTCATTAGAGGCCGACGTTCTGTACACCGATATCAGTGACCATCTAGGCATTATTCTGCTAGTGAGTAAAATCAATCGTGTGACTCAAAAGACTAAGGAACCAGTTTATATTCAATCAATTACGCCATCAAATCTGGAGGCTTTTCGCCATGCCATTGCTCAGCAAACTTGGGACAGCGTTTATTGTGCACAAGACAGCGACTCTGCATATTCCGCTTTTATTAATATCTTTAAACCGTTGTATGATACGCATTTTCCATGCAAAAAAATTACGAGGCCACCTAAAGCGCGGAAACCTTGGCTGACCCCTGAGCTTCTTGACATGATTAAACAAAAACATGTTTTATATGCCAAATTTGTGAAATCTAGGGATGAAGCCTTGCTTAAGGTGTTTAAGAAATACAGAAACAGTTTAACAAATAAACTTAGAACTGCCAAAAATGCTTATTTTTTTAGGAATATTTAGTGACCCTGCTAACCAACGAAGTGATGTACTTTGGCGCAAATTGAATGCCTTGTTACAGCCTAACTCTTACTCAGCTATTCCTGATATATTGGAACATGATGGGCAACAAATTTCTGGAGATGCATGTACCAAACTCATTTAATGAAGTCTTTACTCTAGCACCGCAACAGGACCTAGAACATAGCCTAACTAACTACGCTCAGTTTCTACCAGTAAACAGGAATGGAGCATCGCTTTTCCTTGCTCCAACTACTCCCCCTGAAGTTTTTTCGTGTATCAGAGCTACAAGCAACAGCAAGTCACTAGACGCCGACGGTATTCAGATTCGCCCAATAAAGTATGTGCTCGATATTATAAGCCCTATTCTAGCCCATGTTTATAACTTAATATTATCAACAGGTGCCTTTCCTAAGAGAATGCAAATTACCCGCGTTGTTCCCGTCTTTAAGCGCGGTGATAAAACAGCATTAAATAATTATCGGCCAATATCAATAATTCCAGTATTTTCTAAGGGCATTGAGAAAATAATGCATGCGCGATTACTCTCATTCTTTAACCGTCACCATTTGATTGCAGACTTTCAACATGGTTTTAGAAAGCACCGCTCTACGGAAACAGCCCTCCTGAGCCAAAAAGAAATAATTTTAGATGCATTCAGCCGGAAGCATATGGCACTAGGCATATACATAGATTTCTCTAAGGCTTTTGATTTAATTAATCATTCCATCCTTCTTAACAAATTAGAAATGTATGGTGTACGTGGAACCGCCCACTCGCTTATGACATCTTATCTGTCCCACAGATCACAGTTCGTAGATGCCAGTAACTCAATATCTTCAAGAAAGCCAGTTATCACTGGTGTGCCGCAAGGAAGCATTTTGGGCCCACTTTTATTTTTGATTTATATAAACGACATTGTACGCTGTACAGATAACGCTACATTCGTTTCGTATGCCGATGACACAACCGTTTTTATTACAGGCAACGTGGGAACGGATATAGAAATAAAGGCTAATAAGACGCTGTCTGACTTAGAACGGTGGTCCGTGATAAACTGCTTAAAAATCAACCCTAAGAAAACAAAAGTTATCTTGTACGCGCCTAGAGGAAAGTTGTTGACAACTAATATGAATTTGAGTCTGGGCAGTGAGCAGTTAGAGATAGTGGATACCGTTAATATCCTTGGGGTGCGTTTTACAAAGCACCTTACCTGGAATGAGCATGTTGATCATCTCCAATCTAAATTGTCATCTGCCATTGGTGTTATTGCTAGTCTGCGTCACTTACTCCCGACCAAGGTAAAAATAATGCTATACAATGCTCTGGTGGTATCTGTCATGCAGTACTGCGTCATGGTGTGGGGTACAACTGGTGTAACAAACTTGCACAAACTACATTTGCTACAAAAAAGAGTTGTGCGTTACATAGCTGATGTCCATTATACGCACTCCACAGAACCACTTTTTTCTAAATATGAAATTCTTCCTGTATTTTGTTTTTACAATTATAGGTTGATGTTGTGCTACAAAAATTTCGTAAAATTTGGCATTGATACAATTCATCTGGCAAAACATCGAGAAAATACAAATATTCGACAGACCCGACATAAAGAAATGTGGTTCGTACCCACCCCAAGAACCTCCTATGATGAGCAATCTTTATCTCATACATTACCTTCGCTTTTAAACCTATTAGACCGACAAAAGTTTGATCCCTCCAGAAACCGAAACTCTCGCATTAAACGTTTTTGTCAACTTATTTATTTGCAAGACTAGACCATGCCTTCTAATTCTCCTAATTTTGTTCCCCACTGTTATTTATGAGTGTTGATCATTTCTTGCCGTCTTGTTTCACTCTGTATTACCCGTTACATTGTGATGCTTTTTTTCATTTCTTGTGTATGACTGGCTGTCATCTTGCTGTTATGCCAACTTACAAGGGGTCGGGACCTCGTCAAGCTGTCCGAGCTTTTAGTCCTGTACTCCTCCTTCTTTAAGGAAATAAAATGATTGATTGATTGATTATTCCATGCACGTTTGGCTTCGTTGCTATATGGGATTACAACGAAGGCGCCAAATAAAACAACGGACGTAGGAAGGAGACACGAGACAACCACATAGGCGCACTAACAACTGAGCGTTTTATTTCTTGAAACAGGAATAAATACCTGCTGTCAAGGATCAAAACAACAAGAGAAAACAGGGCCGTCATTTGCATCGCACAAGGAAACCACAACACAGAACAACTTCTAAGTGCCGCTCCCAAGATAGGCCAGTTCCTTTGTCGAAAGAGAAACTGAGGCTTCACTGATGCAATCATCACCACGCTTTTTGATCTCAAGCGCTTCCAATATCTCCCTTGTCAGTTGATCATCAGCTCTGTTCAAAACACAGGTTCTATCAAAATCTGTAATACACTTGCGAGCCTTACAATGCGCACTTATTTGACCGGAGAGCTGGTTTTCCATCTTATATCGATGCTCATGCAATCTATCATTCAGACATCTGCCCGTTTGGCCCACATATGATGAACCACACGACAAGGGAACCGAATAAACTACTTTCTTTACACATCCGACATGCTTCTGCTCATGTTTTTTTGTGCACACCTGTTTATTTTCCCGATGACCTGCATTCACCTTGGCACCCATCAAAGCATGACGTTTCGGGGCGGAAAATAAAACCCGAACACCTGCTCGTTTGCCTACTTTTTTCAAATTGTGAGATATGCCGTGGACATATGAAATGATGGCACACCTGGTTTCAGAATGTTCACAAATTTAGACCACCTGGGATTCTTTAACGTGCACTTAAATCTAAGTACACGGGTGTTTTCACATTTCGCCCCCATCGAAATGCGGCCGCTATTACTTCTACGAAGAATCTAAATGCTTAATTGAATAATTGACATAATTAAGCGGATTAATGTTTTAGTTAAGCGCTTCAATCTGCAAACTGTAGCGTGAGTTCGTTAGGCACATCCACTTGGAACGAATTCTCAGGACTCCACCAGTTTCGAAATAAAAATTTTCAAAGTGTCCGAGGAAATACGTGGGCGTTTCAGTTGCTTTTGTGCTTCAATGCAAAGACCAGCATTTTCCTAAAAAAAGTAAGTGGAACAGTGCATTTTTACCGCAGCAATGACGGCGCATATATATCGAAACTAGTGCCATCCTCAGAATTCATTATAAGTTGATATGCCTTCCAATCTCACGAGCTACAATTGATAGATTGAAATATGTGCAGTAAAGTAATTGTTTAAAGTCAATTAGTGTGATTATATTTTATTCAATTAAGTATTTTTATTTATCGTAGTAGTAGTGGTCGCCTCATTGAGTAATTTAGATGATGAGTTAGAATCATGCTATTCGCCAGATGCAATATCAAAAATTTGGTGCCGCTGAAAAAAAGAAACGCCCTATATACGATAATTCGCTATATCCGTGGCCTTGGCGAGATCTCAGAGGCCATAGGAGGATTTAGTTCATTCGCAGTGTGATTGAGAGCAGCTTTGCAGCGACGCACAAGCGGGAAGCCGGGTCGGCTTTTTAAATACGAACAGCTTAATTTGGAACTTTCGCGCGTGTGCGTGATCGGCGGCTGTATGCATTCTCCGCCGAGAGAACGAGGAGGGAGTAGCGCCGTAGGGAGCAAGAGAGTAGAATTGCTTTAACCATGGCTTTAACTGACAGTAACTCTAGAACAGAGGGCTGCCACGGAGGCTTGGCCAGCGGCATGAGTAGGTCACCGGGGGAGAGTGATAGCCGCCGGTGTCTCCGGACTTCGCTGGTTGGTCGGAGAGGCGCTGACGGCCTGCCAGAGGTTAATGAACCTTGTAGGGCAGCGAAGCGGCGGTTCAGAGTGCTGCTACGATGTCTGTGGAAGAAGGGGAAGAGAACTAGGAAAAGCGACGTTTGGCCTCGGCGTCGATGGGAGGCCACCACGAGCGCCGAGGAACGAGAAGAAACGTTGAGTCAACAGTGGATTCAGAAGCTATTCGCTTATTATTGCGATAGCCATTATGTGAACACTCCAGGCGCATATCTGCCGTCGGCGTCGCCGTGAGGTTCCATATAAAGCCCTAGAGCAACAACATAGTCGCCGCGCGCCGTATGCTGTATGTATCGAGCCGGCGATCGTGGATCAATCGCGCACGCAAGCGAGGGAAGCGGGGAGGAAGGGCTGCCACGCGCGCCCGCCCGGGCCGCTGTGTCTTGAAAGCCATCTGTGACGGGGGCAGTGTCCGGCCAATCACTGTGTTTTCGCGACTTAGCTCGCGTTGATGCGAGAGGCAGCACGAAGGTCAAATCGCTCGCTGCTGTTGCCGCGCTTCCTCGTTCTATTGCGTTCTGACAGCGAGTTTCTGCGGTCATCGAGTGAGATGTGTAAATGTTTGCTTGTGCTCGCTTGACGCCATGCTTGTTAATTTATTAAGGGGCCTATGTTTGCAAGTTTATGCGGCGGATGGAACTACAATACTTCGTATAGCTAGTTGTCTACCAATTTACTTTCGCAATCAATGCTTCACCTTTCGGGCGAAACTACGACTTTTTTGACAGTCATGTTCGATATCTTCGTTGGTTTCTGTATATATTTTTTTATAATTCCAGGACTTTCTTTTAAATAATTTTTTTTATAGTTCCAGGACTTTCTTTTAAATCATTTTTTTAAAATAATTCCAGGTCTTTCTTTTAAATGCAGAAAAAGGTGCCACGTGAGAGACATAGCATGCTGCAAATAATTGATCTAATGTTTTCGAGTATATATGTTATAAAACACTGTTCACTCACCTGCTATAAGTATATCAAGTAAATGCTTAAATAATCATTACAAAAACCAGTTAATTTGGAGCCACCCAAAATAGGATGGGCGCTTTAGGTTGCTGCTAACCACGTACTGTCACTTTCATCCTCATGAAAGGCTTAGCCTTGTTCTAAAATAATTGCGCTTGGTAGCTGGGACACCTCTGACCCCCTCTCCACGCACACACACTACGGAGCAGGGGTTGTAATTTGTGAAAGTGCTTTATAAACCTTGTAATAAGGTTTGGGTCTGCTGACTATTTTCATGACACGGTCGTCCAACTATTCTCATTTTATCATTAAAGAACTCATTTATTGTTATAACAGCTAGAGCTTAGAGGGACAATACAATCATAAAAAAGGAAAGGTTTCTTTTCACAAATTCTAACTCGGAATTTCAATTTGAAATCGCTCCCTCTAAGCGCCTTCCACATGCAGCAACCGCCATTTTGGCATGGCTTGTGTGACGTCAGGAAGTGCGGGGTCACCGTTGTGTCGTCTGGTACGAAACAGTCCGAAACCATAACGGACGTCTTGTTCTGCGCGATCTGGCGCTCAACGGTGCAGCAAGGGCGTCGCCGTTGAATTGTGCCCGCAAGTCTTTCACTCGTGCGATAGGGGCAGCACAAACTAGAGAACTCTTGCAGAAACTATGCCGAGCTGACCAACATAGTTTCCGCAGAACGCCACAACCAAAGAAAGCTTCGCAACTGGCGACATCAAATTATGATTATTGTTGTTGTTGCTTCCTATCACGTATGTGCACGGGCTCCTAACCACTATGATGGAGAGTCGGTCAAGAAATGGATGGATTATTCTAATTTATAATGAATGAGTTTCCGAATACCATTTTGGTATGGTTTCGTGCCTTGAGTTATGGCTCAACTCACTACGGGGGATAGGCAATGAATCGGGCGGTAGTAGGGAAAAAAAGAAGAAAACTAAAAGAGAATAATGCAAATTAAAGAACTTTGTAAAGGATAATAATCGTCGTTAATGTGAATTTTACGGATATAATAAAGAGGTACTCTTATTGTTGGCATTTATAAAAAAGACACAAAGAAAATTAGCGTGGCGGCCTCTTTGTTTCACTTATAAACACTAAATATGGCCTTACATACGTTCCTATTGCAGTAAACTATAATGCCGACGCCCCACATGAGAGCACATCAAGAAGCGTAAGCCCCAGCCCAATGATGATGATGATGATGAAAACGTCGGAATAAAAAATTGGTGGTTAGTCTGTCTATTCCGAGAATCTGCTAAATCTCCAAGTTGGCGAACATAAAAGTGAACTGCAACAACCTGACGGCGAAAACACAGAGAACACTAAGGATTAAATTCTTACATGCGGTTGACCCGCATTTACACTGTCTACATTGCCAGCTAGACAGACCATCAACTCTTACGACGCATCGACACACTTTTACATCGTCTCCGCCTCGGAATTGCTTACACCGAGCACGTATTATTTTGAATCAAGCGTGCAACCTTTCCAACATGTGCATGCTCGACTGACCCAACCACACCTCACATAGACAGCGCCCTGAACGAGAACCGAGCTCACTTGACTCGCATAGGCCTTTCTCTCATTTGCATCTCTCTCTCTCTCTAGGCCTTTGCCCTTCAAAAGTGCATCACAAAGCTGTGAAAGAACTTCAACGCTTCTTTGAAGACGCTGGCATTTATGACGATGTTTGACTCGATACTGCGTCGTGAATAATTGTCTCATCCGTGCATTTAAAACACGTGCTCACGGACTTACACGGACCTGTGCAAATGAGAATTTCTCGAAAGAGACTATCACTATCAGTGTCTTAGACGCCTCTTACTTTCTTAATTATTATTTTTGGAGCATTACCTAATGCACGCATTTATGTTTACTGAACTTTTTAATACTATATGTTATTAATCAAGCGAAAAGGGATAGCCGTCGCCAGCAAACGGCGACAACTACTGCCCTGCTTATTTTAGTCTCAATAAATAGAGACGCGTGATGAATGGCTTCGCAAATTATCATCATTGCCATTTGCGCGAGAGAGCGTGACAGAGCGTGAGAGAAGGGCGCGAGAGGGCGTGGCGAACGAACGCGTGAGAGCGTCACAGAAGAAGATCAAGCGAAGAAGCTCAATGATCGCGTAGCCCGACTCTCCTGTTACCACCGCCATGGCTGTCCGGACACCGATGATCCTGCTCCTCGGCGTCTGCGCGGTGGTGGTTTGCCAAGGTATATATGTGAACAGTCTTCTTTCATGCGACGTTCGCAACGTGTTGTTACAACGTCTCGACCGTGCGGTCAATATGCCGGCTGGACACGCTCTTGCTCGCAATGGCATCGTTGACTCCTTGAATTCATGTTCGCAGAGAGGAGCCGCAGGTATTACACCGCAAACGCTGGTGTGGCGCCAGCGCTTGCGGTGCTCGTGTCTCCTCTTTGTGTCCGGTCTCATTTTGAGGCCGTAGCACGAATCAAGAATCGAGCAACAAACTAGCCCGTCTAACAGCTGTACTTCCAGCATGGAGGAAAAAATAAACTAGGAGGGAGCGTCGCGTGACAATCTTGAAGTCTAGTCATAAAATGTATACAGGAGAAATAGGCCTTCGTCATGTAATAGGCAAGCGGTAGTGCATCTAGCCGTTTACCTTTGGACGCGAAGAGTTTTGGTGCCATCTGTCGCAAAAGAAAACACTTGTAATGTATGGCCTTTGAGATCTAGCAGCTGTACACATGGCTTCCTACGGATGGCTGATGGCGCCGTAAAACGGAGGTCATGTCCAGCTATTGTGAAGCCTATAGCGGGCCAAGAAACCGACCGCGGATCTCGAAAACAACGCCCTTTTAGCACTAATACTTAACTGCCGAAGCATTATGACTCAAATCTAAAGCAAATAAAAGCATATCTGTTGAGAACGATAGGGCAGATTAGTGCGTGACGACGACTTGATAGATACGAAGCGGGAGGCCGCCGCTTCGTAAAAGCACGCGTAAATGTTACCGCAAACCCTGTAATCGTATTGAATGCTCCGGCAACCTTGTGGGCGTATTCGTTCCCGGGAGCCACCGCACACATGGAGACCCCGGGGTGCTATTCTGGGTTACTATCATGGGTACTATTCTGGACCATATGTCTGGACATCGCCCAAATCCGCCATGTTGTCGAATCTGGTAATGGCCGCATTTGGAGCCAATCAGAAGGGCTCTCTGGCTCTAAATGCCGCCGTTACCAAATTCAACATGGCCGAATGCGATGTCCAGAATATAGTACTACCGGAGAGAAAGGCGGCGTCAGATGAGGTTGGCTTGCCGGGGCACACTGAGTGACATTATGCTCCCCCCTGTTTTTTTCTCCTCCTCCATGACTTGCGGCACCACTGGCGTTTTATTGTGACGTCAATTAGACGGACACTCGAGGGACATTGGCCCAATATACTTATTAGCACACTATAACGCGTTCCTTCCGAGCTGTTTTGTGTGTGTGCAGAGGTCTGAGCGAAACGGACAGTAATAATGAAGCTAATGTACTAATACTATTGCTATAGCAATCATACAGACGCTCGAGACGCGTTAATTTGCTCCATCGAGGTTCGCGTTGTCGTGCTGTCACGGTATGGACGTTCATGCGCGACCCGTGTGTAGGGTTAGAAAGCCGCTATAGGGACGTGCACGGCGTTCTCCAAGCTATTCACCTGCATAAAATGCATGAATGAAAAGTTGTCTGTTCATGGTTGTACGAGAGACGTTTCGAATGCCCTGCTTCTTCGCACATCTGCTGACAGCAGGGCGGTGAGTGACTATCCTAACAATTTTCGGTATGAGTATGGAAGGTCTTCGTTTACTTCTTCCCGTCACACGGAAACCCGTCACACGAATCTGAGTATATCGACAGGCGAAATTTCCTTTATTCCTTTCATTACGCACAAAAAATTCACTGACGATTAGGATACTCCCGAATGCGAAATTTGAGCGCAGCTCTATATGTTATCATTTCGCGATATAGGCTGGCGAAGACGATCTGCCTCGTCCGGCACGTTTCGAATGGAGTGAAGTGTGGCGCGTCTGCCTCGCTAATCAGGAGATCGCGCGAGGCAGCTCGTGGGTGACATAGTGGGCGCGATCCACAGCAGCCGCCGCAGACAGACCTCCGCTCATGCAGGGCTTTGTTTCCATACAGACGGCGCAACTCTTGCGCGATATCGTAGCCATCGTCTCTGCAAAAGCCCGTTTTGCGCGGCACTACGCTTTTCTTCTCACGCTTTCGTTCCACTAACGAAAAGAGCCGCCCTTCGTCGAGGGGAAGTTGTTTCACCAGTGGTCAGCGGTGATAACACCCAAGGGAGCGTCACATCGAGCCTTACTCCTAGCCGCTCGAGCAGTGGTCGTCGTCACACACGCGTTTACCGCGGACTGTCCACAGCAGTAGACGCCACGGACGACCGCACCCCTCCCCGTGCGCTCAAACCATGGTACACTAGAGCTTTTGCATTCCGCATCCATCGAAATGCAGCCGGGATCGAACCCGCCACCTCGTGCTAAGCAGCGCAATTCCATAGCCACCGAGCCACCACGAAGGGTAACTGTTGAGATATTCTGCAGAATTGTGGCGCGCTAACAAGGGCTCGCAGCGAAGCACAATTTCGCTGTAATTATTCGTAATGGCAGTGGCTTTCAGCGTTCTACAAATGTAATAACCGACCCATGGAAACCCTTTCGTTTACCCGCTCGTCAGACGCGGCGCATCACAGCACATGCATGCGAACCCGCAGCGACGTCAGGTGCATACCGCAAGGGATGCGTCACTCGTGTCGCTGAGACACGGCATCGGAGCTTTGACGTTTGAAACACAAGCAGTTAATTTTGACACGCTACAGTTCCTCACTCAAGCTCGGGCAATTATCGCCTGCAGCCTTCAACCTGCATTTTCGTTTCTGTCTTATTGTTCGCCTCCAGGAGCGGCAGGCAGTGGGGAGCGCCCGTCGTTGGATGTTTGGTACCTGGGCAGCCTGGACTCCGGCTTGCACGGCATCCAAGGGAGGGTCTATGCTGCCTCTGCGGACACGCTGCTGCTGCGGAGCTTCAGCTACGATGGGCGAGCACCGAGTATGTGAATACACACGTTGCAGGACATGCGTGTTGGCCTCACGCACTTCTATACCTCTTGCCCGTCTGTACACATACACACATTCAACAGCCTGATGCGAACGGTATCCTGGACAGTTGACTCAGCATACTCTAACCAACAGCAATATAACCAACCCTTATATATAGCTTTCATTGATTACGAGAAAGTGTTTGATTCAGTCAAAACCTCAGCAGTCATGCAGGCATTAAGGAATCAGGGTGTAGACAAGCCGAATGTAAAAATACTGAAAGATATCAATAGTGGCTCCACAGCCACCGTAGTCCTCCATAAAGAAAGCAACAAAATCCCAATAAAGAAGGGCGTCAGGCAGAAAGATACGATCTCTCCAATGCTATTCACAGCGTATTTACAGGAGGTGTTCAGAGACCTGGATTGGGAACAGTTGGGGATAAGAGTTAATGGAGAATACCTTAGTAACTTGCGATTCGCTGATGATATTGCTTTGCTTAGTAACCCAGGGGACCAATTGCAATGCATGCTCACTGATTTGGGCAGGCAACGCGGAAGGGTGGGTCTAAAAATTAATCTGCAGAAAACTAAAGTAATGTTTAACAGTCTCGGAAGAGAACAGAAATTTACAATAGTTAGCGAGGCACTGGAAGTGGTAAGGGAATACATCTACTTGGGCAGGTAGTGGCCGCGGATCCGGATCATGAGACTGAAATAATCAGAAGAATAAGAATGGGCTGGGATGCGTTTGGTGGGCATTCTCAGATCATGAACAGCAGGTTGTCATTATCCCTCGAGAGAAAAGTGTATAACAGCTTTGTCTTACCAGTACTCGCGTACGGGGCAGAAACCTGGACGCTTACGAAAAGGGTTCTACTTAAATTGAGGACGACGCAACGAGCTATGGAAAGAAGAATGATGGGTGTTACGTTAAGGGATAAGAAAAGAGCAGATTGGGTGAGGGAACAAACGCGAGTTAATGACATCTTAGTGAAACCAAGAAAAAGAAATGGGCATGGGCAGGACATGTAATGAGGAGGGAAGATAACCGGTGGTCATGAAGGGTTACGGACTGGATTCCAAGAGAATGTAAGCGTAGCAAGGGGCGGCAGAAAGTTAGGCGGACGAATGAGATTAATAAGTTTGCAGGGACATCTTGGCCACAATTAGCACATGACCGGGGTAGTTGGAGAAGTATGGGAGAGGCCTTCGCCCTGCTGTGGGCGTAGCCAGGCTGCTGCTACTGCTGCTGCTGCTGATGATGATGATGACTCTCCGCAACTACGCGGGGCACCGTGATTTTCAGAACCACCTGTAAGAACGTAACATTCGAAATTAACAGCAATGACACACGCATTGAAGTAAGCTCGCGTAATGAATGAGGCACGCGTAATGCGAAGGCCTGGGATTGTTCTCGACCTGCGGCAAGTTGCTTTTTCATTCGCTTTCAATGCCATTATTTACCATTATTTAATTCAGTTAGTAAGTACAAGAAATTTGCCCTATGTTTTCCTTGGTGTCTTTGTTGGCTTCTAATGATATGATTATTAAAAATCGGGCCCCTCGGTTAATCCCCCTTTCTTCAGCGAGTGGGTATGTAAGACGATATATGTCGACTTAGAATGAACTCTGAGAATGGCACCGGCTTCGAGATATGCGTTGTAAAACTTGCGGTAAAAATTTAATGTTGTTCCACAAACTTTTTAAATAAAGCGCTATTTTATGCACTGAAGCACAAAAGTGACTGGAACGCTGATGCATTTCGTCGGACACGTTGAAAATTAATGTATCGATACTGGTGCAGTCCTGATAATCCATTCCAAGCGGGTATACGCCTTGCGAACTGGCCGGCTACAATTCGTAAATCCAAATACGTGCCGTAAAACAAATTAAAAAGGTAATTAATGTGATTATGCTGTTTATTCAATTAAGCATTTTTATTTCTCGTAGAAGTAGCGGCAGCCTCATCGAGTAATTTAGTTAAAGGGTCAACATTATACTGTCTGCCACAGACAATTTTTAAAATTTAGTGCAGCTAAGAAAACACCCTGTATGTTATAAAGATCTGCGAAAGACGCCGTATGAGTGCCTGTTTCCTGCCTGCGGCCGTTAGAGGCGCTAATTGTCCGTATCCTGAGTTTTAGTTCTTAGACATTGAGATGTGCCGGCCGGAAAGTGAAAGTTGGAACTCACATGTCAACACTCCCGTTTATTTTTGAGGTATATAGTATGTCAAGAGATCACAGAGGACGAAATACTAGGCAATTAATTGTGTCCTGAGCTAATTATTTGTATACTAAATTTATACTTATTATACTAGAGAGTAGACGTAAGTGGGCATTACATTGATTCAGTTTCATCTATTCTACTTTTAAGAGTTAGGAAGCGAGACAATTGTGGTACTGAGCTATATAGTGTGCTCATTTAAGGGCATGTATGACTCGAGCTATTGAGTGGATCTTTCACTGAGAACGAAATAGGACGAATGTCATTGAAACCTATTGAGGAGGAAATTTGGGCGTCTTACATTCTCCAGACGTTTGCGTAATTTTTGTCGTATAGCCGATTTTAACAAGTCACCGTATAAGAACCATGACTTGTCGGTGAGTTTACAGTCAACAGCTAGAACCTGCGAAGCTCGAGTGTACTTTGAAGGTTTCTGTACGAGTGTAACAGAGAGCGAGACTGGCCTTTCTTCAATAAGAAGTTATGTGTAAAAAAAAAAAAAAAAGGCCGATTCGGCATTTCTTTCGCGTCACATTCAATAGCATTTGTATTGGTGCTATTCATGATTCTGTATAATGTAACTTAAAAAGAAACTAGTTGTCGTGGACGTCGCTACAGACGTATAGGTATGCCTGAGAGAACACGCAGCACTGTATAACCAGTTCATGCACAGAAAATAGCGATGTTTATAAATTCATAGCGAGGGAAATGTGTTTTAATCAGCACAAAGCACTGAAAATAACTTCTCTTCGTACGTGCGATGGTTTGATTAATTGCGGGATGTTTCTGAGGGTACAAAGGCACTTTTTTAAAAGATGCGCTGCAGTGAAGCCAGTATTCGGGGGTATATGCTTTTTATGAGTATGTCAGACACCCCAAAACGCATGAACTTTGCAGCGAATTTACGCAAAGTAGCATGTGTGAAAGGCAAAACCATATCTTGAAAAGACTACGGGGTAAACAACTTCTTTCAAGTGAAATTCGCTTTCATTAAAATTTCGCATGCACCAAATTACAAAGCACCTGCGTAAAGCAGTGAAAGAAACGCATAGGATAGAGCAGCGAACCTACAAGGTGAAACAAGTTTCTCGGTAATTAATCAAATGAATAAAATACTAGTTTCCACACAGTAGACAATAAGGAGATGTAATGACCACTACAAGCTTGCGAAAAAAAAAATGTTTATTTACTCATGTTGTGGAACATATGAAGTAACCCCGACGTCCCAAATTCCTGGGTGTGCGAAATGTCGCTGGCCTGTTCTTACCAAAAGTGCGTTAATGCGAGCGTTGATTTTTGTTGTTGGATTTGGCTTCGTAAATCAGATTGAATATTCTCTTCGTTGGTCCAGTTGCTATGTTTGTTGGCTGCTGTCTTCTTTTCTCTTAGACTTGGTTCAAGGCTTCAGGTTTTGTCACATGTAATCTTGTAAATCGAGACCTCTTCTTTTCTTTTTGTCGGAATAATGTTGTTATTGATGGTATTGCATTGATGACATAAAATTGCCATCACCTTTCACGCATGCTCAACTGTCTTGACTTCTTAATTGGGTCACCTCTGCATATTACTGATCACCATGCTATTAATGACCGAGCGACAAGGTGAAAGCAAAGCACTGACCAATTTGGAACCCCCCCCCCCCCCCCCTTCCGATTTTGAGCATTTACTTTGGTCTACGTTTCAGGCGCCCGCTTCATCGCCGGCACATGGGACAAGCCTGACGGGAACGGGATCCTTGTGAGGGATGAAAAGGGCAGGTAAACGCCATGTTCTACTTTAAGATTTTGCCCGACGTTTTCGGGTTTTCAATCTTTCGATGACATGCACACTTCGAAGGTTCCGACATGTCGGTTTTCCAGAATGATTTTCGTTTCCTTTTCCGTTAGCGATAAAGCACTCAAGGCCTACAGAAACCAGACGATCGTGCTGAAGTTGCCAGCTGGCAACTCGATCACGGACTTCAAGTGGTTCAGCGTGTACGACAGGAAAGCCAAGGTAACGCACGTGCGAGTCCGTCGCGGCAGCTGTCGCGATGAATCGCTGTGAAAAAAAATAAAGAGTTGAAATGGTGACTTTAGTTTGAATAAGCTCTTTGTAGAACTGTCAGAACACCGGTGATTCTTTCGACTTACTGAAAAACTGCTTTAACTAAGCACATGCAGGTAGATGGTTATTTTTATTCTACTCAGCTTATCAATCTATAGAGTCAGTTTCGCTATGGAGGCGCATTACTGGTTATCACGTTCTAGACCTGCCGCTGAACGTAAAATTTTTTTCCCGATGCTTTTTAGAGGCTGCGGATAACCATCACAAGTTGCGATTTGGAAGACTTTCACAGAGAATGCTCCAGAAAAAATTTGGTGTTTTGCGACTGCTCGTAGACGAGTGCCGGTGCTTGAGAAGTGAACGTTTGAGCGAAGAGGTTACTCATAGGCACTTGTTTCTTAGTTAATTTTATTGCTTTTAAAAAAGCTAGAATGGCTCAGTATAAAAAAAAAAAACACTAGCTGCATGCATGCAGATGAGGCACACAGTGGGGTGAGCACACACTTTTGCTCTCCTGCGAGTAATAATTGACGTCGTTGGTGTAACAAAATGAACTTTATTAAATGTTTGTTTCACCCCCAGCTTTAGGTGAGGTGCAGTGCTTATGTACGCTTTCGGTGTTTACAGCAGGTTGCTCGAATAGGTAAATACGAGTTGCTGAAGGCTAAAGTGTGGCGCCAAACCATGGCCAGCAAAGAAAGAAATGTTTGATTACCTTTGCAGTGCTAATGTACCAGTGGCATTAAACGTTAGGCGAGTTGGCGTTGATTTGTCCGTGAAACAGCGCTCTGTTGTCGGTTCTTCTTTACGTCCACTATCTTCACGATGTTCCAAGGATGAGCTAATTACATCACTCCAGAGGTTGACATTTGCCTTTTTAACACGTACTTTGAACAACTCGCCTAAGGGCATTTGGTCGGTCTCGCAAGCAATGAAATTGGCTGGCTCCGAACACAAAGACTGACGAATGCTGTCTTTGCACGTAGAGGAGCTTTGCGCACGTGTACATTCCCGCCCACCTGAATCTTCCGAGGCCGGCGGTGGCGGCAGCCCACCTGGTTGGCGACCACACCAATGCGACTGCCGTCGTCATCGAGGACCAGAAGACGCTCCTGTTGAAGAACTTCTACTATGACGGCTCGGCACCAGGTACGGTGTTCTGTTGGCGTAGGTTCGAATGCCATCGCTGCGCACCATGTCGCGTAATCGACATGGTGTGCAACGTGAAGACCACACCGGTTTGCTTCGGCCTACCCGCGGTGTGTTTGACATTTCTCCTCTTCGAACTCTCTCTGTGGACTCTTGTAGCAGCTTCATCCTATAGGATAACACGCAAGCGCCCGCCACAAGAAGGAACGTTTTGAGTGAACCCATTGTCGGAACACTCGATGTGGGAATTTTCAATTTCATGTCATTTTCCCGGCACAGTCGCAGCGAGTCACTTTGTGCAGCTAATTGCGACTATTATGACGTATCAATATGTTCAAAGGAATGTCGCCTCGTAAGAATGGCGTCGCGCGAACTGAGAGTTCACAAGTGCGCAAGTGAACCGCTTTACACTTGTACAGTGCTCACGGAATGAAATAGGACACGGAGCATTTAGTAGAACCCTACATATGTGCAAACTACGCGAGAGCACCATGTCATGTCGCTAGGAATTTGGTCACCAAACATGATGAGGACTCCGTTGTAAGCGTTCGCGCCAAAATTACGTCGATGTGACACGAACTGCAGCCGGTTGAAACGAAAGTATGCGCACTACTTAGCCCTAAATTGACGCGTTTCATTCCGTGAGCACTGTAACTTCAGCAGCTTGAGGTTGGTTAATAAAAGCGAACACCAAGTTCCAAATTGAAGCTCACTTGACGGAAATTGTGGTCATGCAGCGCATGCATGCACTTTCGACTGCGCCACTGGTGATGCGGACTCGTTTCAAAACGAGCAGGGCGATGAGGAGGTCGATACGTATAGTCGCTTTGGGTTCGCCTACCACCGGCGGCAAGTTGTCGTTTACTTGAATTTGCTTATCTTCACTAGGAATGAGAATGGGTCCGGACGGCAAGAATGCTTCCCCAAGCAATTTCCATAGGCGCCTAATTAATCGAACGATGTTCATTTCCCCAGTGTTTTCTTTGTTTTCAGTGTTTCTTGAGATTGCGCGGTTGTGGCCTGCCTAAATACCGCTCGCTTCAGTTTCTGAAATTTCCTTTTTTCCCGCGCTAAGCCGTGTTCATGGTATTTTCGCGAAATCGTGCTTCCATAGAACAGAAGGTGGACCTGCAAAGCTTGTCATAATTGATTTTTGCATTGAATCTGCTGCCAAAACAGCCGAAAAGAAGGCGATCTCACCGTGCTCACGGCGCATGCGTGCGCAAGCGCCGTCATCACCACGATGATATTATAGTTGGAGGTACGTACAACGCTAGCAGACAAAAGCGGACCAGGGGAAAAGGCGGGACTGAACGCTGAATAATGAAATCATAAAGACGCTTCCATGACTAAGCAGAGAAAGCAAAACGAAAGAGGTGGAAGGAAACAATCAACGAAATGAACAAGAAAAGCATAGGTGTCGTAATGCTGGCCGATGCATGCCCAAAAGGACCAGGAGGGAACTTCTGTCCTTTTCTTCTCGTCATTTGTGGACTGCCGGTGATATAAAACACTTATTTTTCGTAGAGGGGCACGTAAGGCAGAATAATGTATCCCTTGCTCCGCCATCACCTGCTCGCGCAGAGTACTTTAACGTCCCATCAATTAGCAGATAGAAACGTGTTAGCCATTAGATGCTTGGCTAACAACGCGTGGTGAGGCAATTTAGAGCGGAGTGCGGAATGTCAGCCACATTCACCAGTGACTTATCGCGACAGTGTATTGGGTGGTTATAAGCGCTTGGTGCCGTTCTTTTCCTGCACTTATGTACTTAGCGATGTCTTCTCAAAACATGCTCGTCCCATATTTCTCTGGTCAGCAGCTTCTCATTTATCTGTAATACACTTTCGCATAAATCTTAAGGCGGTCTTTTCCAACAGAAACAGACATTTAAACAAACAGAAAGACATACATACATACATACATACATACATACATACATACATACATACATACATACATACATACATACATACATACATACATACATACATACATACATACATACATACATAAACAAACAAGTAAACACCTTGCGAGCTTATTCAGTCTGCTGAGAACGGTAACTACCTGCAGTTTTTGTGACAGTTGAAACTGATGGTGAAATCGATCTCCTAAATAACACCAGTCAGACGTTGCTGTGATTTGCGACTTCACGGCCTGTTAGCTGCCTCATAAGTTCCAACTTCGGGTTGCCGTTTTGCTCTCTTTCTTTCTTTTTTTAAATGCCACACTTTCTCTCTCCTCGTCAAAAGCACCTCACACTGTCATTGCTATTGTGGCGTAAGCATGACAGCGCGAACTGACAGGACAAACAGAAAAACAAGCAGCAGTTATGCGCGTGCGCGCGTTCCTCTGCTGTGTCTATACGCTTGTGCTGCAGTGCTTTCGAGTTATCGGTCATATATCTGTTTGCTATTTCAGTGCAATCTATTATAGGCTAGCTTAAAATTGTTTTTTTTTCGTCTGCCACTGCAGGTACGTACTTCCTAGTCGGAAAGGGCAACAAGCCGGGACCCAAAGGAATCAAGCTTCTGGACGAAAAAGGAAGGTGCGATTTAGAGGCTGTCTTCGTTCGGCAGGTTGAACGCGCAAACAAAGAATTTCCCGCACGCCATAAGATTTTCTCTGAGTGAACTTATTCCTGGTATATATGTTTCTCATTTACCTTAAACGTGCCTCTATAGAGCTTTTTGAAAAATTACCGACGAGATGAACAAAAGGTGGTTTTGACGAAGGCGCCGATACTTGTGGACATTCAGTCAAACTTTTCTATATAGAACCCCAAGAAGTATATTCGACAAGCCATAGCAGCAAGCCTAACGCAGGGCACACGGGGTACGAATGTCACTTGCTTTCGCTTGGTTACAGGATGAGAACACATAGTACAAAGTATATAAGGTGTGTCTTCAACACTTGCTGGAAAGTCTCAGTTGAGTTGCGTTGCATATGACTCGTGGAATTTTGACTATCGTTCGTTTTATAGATCGGAGTGCACGTGCTTCAACTATTTCTTTGGAAGGAATATATCAACGTACGAGTTCCTAGTGGTGTTCGATGTCTGTCTGCGTGAAATGAGTGAGACACTCATGCCGAAGACCAACAGAACTCTGCAAAACGCGCATTCGACCGCAGTTTTCTTAAGATAAACAATACAATATTGCAATAGTGCCCGTTACATGTTCGGGCCAATCGCATTGAGTCTAAGGGCTAATTAAGAAGACATTATATGTTTATATCACAGAGTTAAGCGGATAGGAAACATCATGTAAAATTAAAGGCGCAAATCCGATGACCTCACTGGGCCAACGGAGTATCAGATGTGGGCTCATATGGTGAGCGAAAAAAACAAACAAACCGTACCAGCAACGCGCACTTGAACATCGTGGAAAGGATTCTATTTTCTTCAAGCAAGCTATAAACGATGAAGATTTACCTGATAACGTGGTGATATCACGAGAACTACTCGCTTCAACGACACATGTGTGACTCCTTCACTAGGGCATAAAGCTAAGCTGTTTGATGTGAATTCGTGCTTGAAATCAGCGCAAAAAGCGAGGTTAACACAAAAAGGACTCGGGACGAGCGCCTTGTTTGCACCACCTCGCTTGTCCTGCGTCCTTGTTTTCGTATTGCACACATCTGAGTATGAATCCTTTCCCGCATATGAATGCGTCTCTGTGTGGCTCAACTTCTATGCCACGCAAGCCACAAGGTTCTTGAACGAGCACTCACATTCCGCAAAGCTAGCTTGCCCGTTGATGTCCCAGCAGAATATAGTCGCAGTGCGGGCAATATACGCTTTGATAAACGTTTGATAAAGTTTGATAAAATGGCACGGAGAAACGAACATTCTTTTCATACAACCTACAAAGCAACCGAATCAAAACGCCCTTTTTCATAAAAAATGACAGCTACAGACGGACAAAAATTCCTCACTCGTATGATGCAAGCAATAGCTACAGGCACCGCGTAGGAGACAATTTGCACGTGATCCAGCTTTTTACGTCTCTCTGGTGCTGACGGTAAACGCCGCCTTGGTATGTCCTCGCGCCCAACACTGTGAACGTGACAATAATGCGGGCGTACGGGGACGACAATAGGTTCAGTACTGAACGGTCTGAACGCGTGTGGTCGCAGGCGGGTAGCGTGCTTAATTACAGTCGAAAAGCCAAATAAAGTGAATAATTCTTTATACCGAACACAAATAACGAAGCCGTCTTTATTTCATGTTAACATTAGAAATTTGGAAAGCAAGCGTGTTGAAATAGTGGAATTGTTGTCTAACCTTCACTATAATTCTTGCGTTATCGGTTTCTCAGATACATATGTATTTGAGAAACCAATAATGTATCTGTATCTGTATGTATTGAACCATATGGTTCAATACATACATAAAACGATCATAAATAACGATCTGATTATGAGGCACACCGTAGTGAGGGACTGCGGAAATTTTAACCACTTGGGCTTCTTTAACGTGCACCTAAATCTAAGTAGACGGGTCGTTTCGCATTTCTCCCCCATCGAAATGCGGCCGCCGTGGCCGGGATTTGATCCCGTGACCTCGTGCTTAGCAGCCCAACACCATAGCCACTAAGCAACCACGACGGGTCAAGAAAAAATTCAAGGAAGGCGGAAATACACACACTGTTACAGTGCACCGCAATATAATAGCATCACTACCAGCCGCTTTCTGCGAGTTTTTCTCAAACACAAATTTTCACGATGTGTTGGTGACTCTGATCCAAACACTGCTTATGATCACTTATGATCCAAACATTGCTTATTATGACCTTTCTTGCAGAATTTCTTTGGACGCGTCTATCCGAAATATCTCAGCAATTTAGGCAACATAGAAATAAATAAATAGCAATGACGTAAAGCGAAAAGATAACAATGCAACGTTAAACTTACGAGTTCTGAACATGATTACGCTGTCAAAATTACCCAATATCAAATATTAATGAATTGGTTATGAACGCTGTAATCTAGATTGGTAAGACACTATTTTCCATTTTCTTGCTTCGGGCTGCTCAGGGTGCGACAGTTTTTTGGATAGCCATTTCGAGAACTTACTGCAACTAGCTGTGTAAAATGTATTTCTGGAAGCACGTGACTCTACAGAGGTTGTAATACGATCCTCTCTCGTAAGTCAAACAAATCACGTGGTTACGACGACACCAACATTTTGCGAATTAAAGCTGCCGCAGCGATCATTAACCCGCCATTAGCACGTGTCTGTACGTTATGTTTTCAACGAGTATTTTTCCAGATTCTGTGAAAATAGCGTGATATAGTACTGTACAAAGATGGACAGGTTAATGTTCTGGAAAGCTATCATCTGATTTCTGTGCTCTCGGTTCTTAATAATAATAATAATAATAATAATAATAATAATAATAATAATAATAATAATAATAATAATAATAATAATAATAATAATAATAATATCGTCTTCTTTCTAAGCACAAGTTAATCCCTCAGACAGAGTATGGTTATAAAAAGGAAACAGAAGATGCACTTTTATTGTGCCAGAGGTACAAAATTTAATGAAGGATTAAGAACTGCTGGAATTCTTTTTTTCAGATTTAAGAAAAACATTTGATTTGAATAAGCACTAATTATTATTTTCAAATTGAAGAAATGGGGTATTAGAGGTGCTGCACTGCGTTAGTCTACGTACTTAAGAGGAAGCTTTAGCTCGGGCCCAACTCCGACGCGGCCTATTCAAATACATGTAAAACGCAAAAACGTTTTTATAATATAACCCCTAGACCGATTTTGATGAAGTTTGTTGCATTTGAAAGAGAAAGCTAAATTCTAGTGACTGTTGGAAGCGGAATTTCGATTTAGGGCTTGAATTTTCTTAAAACGATTTTCAAATATTTGCCCGTTTGAAAAAAATAGAAGCACGAAGTTTACAAATTCATAACTCTGGATCAAAAGCAGATATCGCGGTTCTGTAAACGGCATCCATTAGATCATTCAAAGCGGACAAATTCAATATGTCATTTTACATCTTACATGAATTTGTTACGTTGGTTACAACGGTATTGCAAAAGTTGTATTTCCCTATAATTAATTTTTTTTATATTCATGTATAACATATCAATTTTGTCCGCTTTAGATGTACTATTAGATGCAATTCACAGAATTGTATTATCATCTTTAGTGGTGGAGTTACAGAGTTGTAAACTTGATAGTTTCGTTTTTTGAAAAATTTTGATTTTTGCCAATTTTTAATAAAAAATTGACGACCTAACTCAAAAATTTGAAACCAACAGTCACTAGATTTTAAGTTTGTCTTTTAAATGCACCAAACCTCGTCAAATTTGGTGCAGTGGTTGCTGAGAAAAACTAATTCTCCTTTTACATGTATTTAGATAGGAGCACCCGAGCTAAAGCTTCCTCTTAAGAGGAAGCTTTAGCTCGAGTGCTCCTATCTATATACATGTAAAAGGAGAATTCGTTTTTCTCGGCAACCACTGCACCAAATTTGACGAGGTTTGTTGCATTTAAAAGAAAAACTTAAAATCTAGTGACTGTTGGTTTCGAATTTTTGAGTTAGGTTGCGAATTTTTTATTAAAAATTGCCAAAAATCGAAAATTTTCAGAAAACGAAACTATCAAGTTTACAACTCTGTAACTCAACCACTAAACATGATAATACGATTCTGTGAATTGCATCTAATAATAGATATAAAGCGGACAAAATTGATGTGTTACACATGAATATAAAAAATATTTAATCATAGGGAAATACAACTTTTGCAAAACCGTTGTAACCGACGTAACAAATTCACGTAAGATGTAAAATGACATATTGAATTTGTCCGCTTTGAATGATCTAATGGATGCCGTTTACAGAACCGCGATATCAGTTCTTGATGCAGAGCTATGAATTTGTAAACTTCGTGCTTCCATTTTTTTCATACGGTCAAATATTTGAAAATGGATTTAAGAAAATTCAAGCCTTAAATCGAAATTCCGCTTCCAACAGTCACTAGAATTTAACTTTCTCTTTCAAATGCAACAAATTTCATCAAAATCGGTCCAGGGGTTATCTCATAAAAACGTTTTTGCGTTTTACATGTATTTGAATAGGCCGCGTCGGAGTTGGGCCCGAGCTAAAGCTTCCTCTTAAGTCGTTATCAATTTACAAGAATAAATGGATCTCGCTCAAACTTAGGAGTCATATTGTATGATGTGCCTCAAGGACTCATCCTTGGGCCGCTCTTATTTATAGTGTTTATCAGCGATTTTGCTAATATAAATTGTATACAGCACTTAAATGTGGATTATGCAAATATATTTTTTTCAAGTGAATATAGTCGTAGCTTCGAAGTTCAGTGTAACATGTGATTGCAGCTCTTGAACCGCTGGGTAAATGCTAACAATTTCAACTGAACCTTTTGAAAACAGCATGTTCTGTTTACTGCCTAAAAGAAAAAAATCCCGAAGAATGCTGTCTTACGTATGAAAATAGTAGTATTGAGCTGGCGAATTGAGAAAAATATGTTGGTGCTGTCTTCGATGAGCATTTAGACATGGTATGAGCATGTTGCGATATTAAGGACTTTCTTATCAAACTTATTTATTTAAATATACCTTACAGGTACCTAGAGGCATTGTGTAAAGGGGGGAGAGTATAAACTCAAAGATTATGATATTCAATAATTAGAATACATATGCTAATACATAGACAAAAAATACAGTGTAAGAAATGCGCTAACATACAATAATGGGGTGTTAAAATTGTACAATGGACAAACCGAATGCTTTCGAACGCGAGAGGTCATTGAACAAGAAACTTTCACAAAGTAAAATATAATCAATAGAAATACAGAGCGAGCGGGACATATTTGGCTATAACAAAACAGTATTTAAAGGATAGTATAGCACATTATTAACGGGAAAGTTAAGACAAAAATAACACGTTATGTTATGTAGAGTTTTAAAAATGCGTTGTTAGAAGGTGCCGGAAATTTTCCTGGTCACTCTCATAAGCGATGACGTTAAGGAAGATCGTTCCAAAGGCAAATGGCTCTTGGAAGAGTGGAGTGGTTAAAAGAATGAGTCTTTCCGCAGATGCGCATGAAATTGAACTGATTGTACAACCGGGTGACCTGTAATGAGGAGTTTCAAGTGGCAGAACTGATGGCGCTGTATTATGGACGTATTTATGAAATAATGATAGCAGGGCTATATCACGACGATCATGCAAGGGCTGTAGTGAGAGGTCGAGTTTAATTTGTGTTATGCTTTTGTTATAGTCGTAACAACGTTAAATAAAACGCGCAGGCCTGTTATGAATAGATTTGAGTTTTTCGATCAAGTATTTCTGATGGGAAGACCAGACGGATGCGGCGTATTCAAGCTGAGGTCGGACAAATGTTAGATAAGCTAGTTTACGAATTTCTTCAGTAGAATTATGCAACTTGCATCTTATGTACCCTAATGATCGCGAAGCATTGGTGCATATGTATGCAACGTGCGTTGACGACGAAATCATTGAGACTCCTAAGTAAAAATGAAGGCGTGCTGCCTGTGAGGCTTAATACACAACTATATCACAGCTTTATAGAATTCCGACTGCAATATTGTCTCTTGGTTTGGTTCTTAGAGCACAGTGAAATATTTCAGCACTTCACATAGTACAAAAGCGCTCAATACGCGCTATTTATTGCTTGCACCGATATGAACTTTCCATGCCACATTTCATTTAATCGAAGATGCTCCCTTTCCAACGCTTAATGTAACTTAAGATTTCTGTGCTTGCTTTCACTCAGATTCGCGAACACCCCGATGAATTTATACAAAAATATGTAAAATGTAGTGCCTAAAGCTTCAGAGAGACGCGATTTATTGTACCTCGCCGTCGAACTAACTACGGTCTAAGTAAACATGACATTGCAAAATTTCTTGACCGTTTCCCTTTTGTATGCGTTATGCCTAACGATATGAAACTTACTAAGCTATTTAACCGCATGATTAAATGACACCTATTTTGCTTGTAACAGTAATATAACCAGAATATATTGGTAATGTGTGTGTGCCAATTGGAATGTGCCGCTCTACAATGACGAAAAATATCCCTTAAATTTCTGTGATGCCGAGCGTAGACGAACTCGCGTCACAAGGGTTGCTGAAGGACAGCAACCAGACTCATTAGAAGACTGCGTCACAAGTCCACTGAGTATGTGCCACTGAGTGTGCGGCCAAGCGAGGGAACAATTCTCAGCGTTCGTGGACTCCGGCGCGCCAGGCTTCTAATCTCGGAGGCCACGCGATGACTTTTCGGCAATGCTGCAAGATGGCGCAGCGTGTCCAGAACGAAGCGCGAGAGGGGAGCCCGGTTGCCGTGTACGACGCGTTTCTGAGCGTTCTCACGCACCGGCATGCCACGCATCTCGGAAGCCATGCGCAGGCTTCGCGGTGGCACACCTAGATGGCGCCGAGCGTGTGTTTAGGGAAGGCGCGAATGAGGAGTCCCGCAGCAGTACAGGCCTCGTGCGTGACTCGTTTCGACGGTCATCTAACATAGGTTGTTCCGCTGTATTGATTCAATGCTAACGCACTACCGTCGACAGTTATCGTGAGATGGGTTCAGGCGCGAATTTTTCTTTTTTTTTGCGGCTTTTGTCCCGACGTACGCGCAGGACCCACGTGCTGGGAAAGTACGCGGGCGCAAATCTGCGCTTCACGCTTCCCGGCAACCTGACCGTGGACGACGTCGATTGGTTCGCGGTCTACTGCACCGGCTGCTCCAAGTCCCTGGTGCAGGGCTCCATTCCGAAGCGCCTGAACGTGCCCCACAACACGAGGTGGATCAAGAGGGTGGTGAGCTCCGCTCTCGTCTGGCCTATGTGTGATGCCGTTCTTACGGAGTTGAAGGGGATAAGGAATAACAGCTGGATTTGTGAGCGCGTTTCACTTGAGCGGCATACGCCGTCTTGATTTGTCTCCCGTGTATGACAGCCAGCGCGGAAGACAAGCATGTGCCGGAATTCTTTCAGCAGCACTGATGCTTTTCTCCGACTTCGCTGTGTCAGTTTTTTTTTTTTTTGTGAAGACAGCAAATCTTGGCAGTTATCATCTCGTCTCTACTTTGGATGTCACAAGAGGGACTTCGGTAGGTTTTTTCAGCAAAGAAAACGTGTTTGACTACCTTCGGCTAACGTGAAGTACCCCCATAACTTTGATAGCGGATTGTGGTTAAGATTAAATACCAAGAACTTTATTGTTAGCCTTAACGATCTCACTTTGAAACAGTTAATTATTTATATCTGATATAGTATCCTTTCAAAACTTGATTTTCATTAATTTCGCTGTAAGAGGTTGAATGATAGATAAAATGAAAGCCAAACTTCAATTCTTTTGTCGTGCGTAAACTCTAATGCGGGTGCGTCGGTATGATGTCATGAATTTCAAAATCTTTTCTCCTATTTGTGCCATTCTGGCGCAGTAATGTTCAGTGTTTGGCCCCTTTCGAATGCAATGTATAGTTTATCTTTAATGCTAAAGATAACTATGCCAAATAAGCAAATACCAAATAAGCCTCCTTTTAGGGCAATAGAGATGGTAATGTAGGCAGTGCCTTTAGCCTTGCCATCCAAGACCTTCAGCGTGTCTGAAACAATGGTAATAAAAATTTAATCTCCTAACACAGCTCAACTCACCGTTTCTGTTTAGTGTTCATTTTAACAAAAATATTTCCTTTGGTATACGAGGCCTGTCAGAAAAGTATCCGACCTTATTATTTTTTTTTTGCGAACACCTGATGGATATGAAACAAGCGCGCTTGCATCAGCCGACCTTGAACCTTCGTGCGCATGCGCGAATTTTTTGCTGCCTGCCGATAGCCTCAGTCGCTGGGACGCAGCGTTTAGTGAAGTAGTGCGCAGTGCTCTCGTCGGTTTTTTGTTGCAAGGAAAATGGTGGAGCGATTGGAGCAGCGCCACTGCATCAAATTTTGCCCGAAACTGGGCGACAGCTAAGTGGAAACCATTCGGAAGTTTCAGACGGCTTTCGGTGACGATGCTATGAGCAGCACACAGATTAAGGAGTGGCACAAGTGGTTTAATGACGGCCGCACATCGGTCGAGAGCGAGCCACGCACCGGTCGGCCATCAACATACGGAAATGACCAGGTCATTGCGGAAGTGAACGCTGTGGTGATGAGGGAACGTCGTGTGACTATCCAAGAAATTGCGGAAGAGGTGGGCATCAGCACTTTTTCTGCACATTCCATTATGACCGAAGATTTGGCCATGAAGAGAGTTGCGGCGAAATTCGTACCGGAGCTGCTCATGGTGGAGCAAAAGCAACTTCTTGTTGAAGTCTCGCAGGACATGCTGGACTCCACAAAGAGTGACCCCGACTTCATGAACACCATTATTACTGGTGACGAGTCTTGTGTGTACGGGTACGGCCCGGAAACCAAATCCCAGTTGTCACGGTGGAAGCATTCCACGTCACCAAGACCAAAGAAGGCCCGACCAAAGAAGTGATGCTGACTGCTTTCTTTGACTCCCGCGGTGTGGTACACCACGAGTACGCACCACAGGGTCTAACAGTCCCCAAAGAACACTACAGGGATGTCCTCCGTCGCCCACGTGATACTGTGCGTGGTGCTGTGCGCCTACGTGATGCGCAAGAGACCGGAGTTGTGGTCGACAGGAAATTGGCGCATCCATCACGACAATGCTCCTGCACGTTCCTCGCACTTGATTCAGACTTCTTTTGGGAAAAACCAGACTCCTATAGTTCAACAGGCTCCTTACTCCACTGATATGACCCCCTGCGACTTCTGGCTGTTTCCCAAAATCAAGAGGCCATTGAAAGGAGCGCGATTTCAGACAAGAGAGGACATTACTCTGCAACGACAGCTGAGCTAAATTCCATTGCGAAAGAGGCCTTCTCGGAATGCTTCCAGAAATGGTAGCAGCGCTGGGAGAAGTGTGTGGAGTCTCAAGGAGACTACACTGAGAGTGATGAAGTTTGCAACGCCCCAGTTATGCCAGCTTCTTTTATTCGGCCAAAGGTCGGATACTTTTCTAACAGACCTCGTATATGCTTCAGTGCAATGATCTATACCGGCGTTCTTCTGGAAATGCGAGGTATTGTGTTCGATTCTCAGCATTGGCGACCGCATTTCAAGTGTGTCAGAAACGCTCGTGTACCGGGCGTTGCGTGCAAGGATCCCAGCTGGTGTCAAAATTAACCTTGGGACCACCTCCCGAACTAGTGCGCGCCTCGTAGTCCGTCAGTTGCTTCTGGACGATTTAAACCGCCCAACTGATTCATTTTCTTTTTTTCTTTTTGCCGTTCTCGTCTGGGACAGTCGAGACTGGGCCTGCTGAAGATGCACGAGGCGCGTCAGGACACGCAGCAGTTCCCCAACTGCGAGACCATCGTGCCGGACGTAATTCAAGTCAGGTGGAAAGTGGAGCAGGACGACATCACCTTTAACGTGCGCGCCGTAGCCGGTCAGTGTCCGCTTGCACTGCGTTGCCAACGAGGCACAACGGGAAATTTTTTCTAAAGCCTGCACAACACTTCATGTTACTTTCAGGGTGACTTTCCACACGTGCGCGTACGTACGTACATACATACATACATACATACATACATACATACATACATACATACATACATACATACATACATACATACATACACACACACACACACACACAACGTTGAGGTATCTATGGTTGTTACCGCATGCGAGGTTATATTGAGAAAAGACGTCGAAAATACATTTGTCGTCCTTTCGTCATGGATATCTTCACACACACACACACACACACACACACACACACACACGCACACACACACACACACACACGCACGCACACGCACACGCACACGCACACGCACACGCGCACGCACGCACGCACACACACACACACACACACGCACACGCACGTATATATATATATATATATATATATATATATATATATATATATATATATGATGAACAAGAAGAAAGAAAACCGTGGGGCCCGATTTTTTGTTAGTCATATCATAAGAATACAACAAACGATCACATGAAAGACAGCATAGTGGTAAGTCCTTGTAGTTCTAAATAGAATCAAAGAAATGATAAAAAAAATTTGGAGGACGCTTAAGCTTCGCCTGTAAGAGTGAAACGCGATAGCAGACAGAGACCCCTGACTGCTTTCATGCTTATACCAGCAACAGCAGCTTATGTAACTGCAACGTTTACTGCGAAGCACTGGCGGCGAACGCTATGCACGAAGCCAAGCTTTCTGGTAGAAACGCGGCCTCTTGCGTGGGTCGATGCCCGGTTTTTGTTTCGCACATTTAATATTTCTGTCTGAGAAGACATAACATAAAAAGGTTTGCGCTGTCGGTTCTTTCTTTTCATTCCATTTGTTTGTGGGCTGCCATTCTCAACATTCCGAGGAATAACGTTGTAAAGAATGAAAGACAAGGTATGAGCAACTTTGGTGGTAGGAGAGTGGTTCGACATGCGTGGTTCGGAATTTAGTTCGAAATTTCTTTTGGTGGAACGACGCCCGACACTGGACGCCGACGCCGGATTTTCTGCGACGTGGGGCTCTTAACGCTATCGCGTTAAAATATAAATGAAAGTGGATGAAAAAATCAACCGGGTGCATGTGGGATACGAAGCCACTTCTCAGCATTACGCTTGCGATGCTCTTACCAATTGCGTTGCCGTGGCGCCGTTTTACCGTCCACTTTCTGGGGTACCGTATGTTTGTCTACTAGAACTAAACCTGGGAGTGTTAGCCGGCGCCGCCACTCATGACCTCGGCGGCGGATGTGGAACATACTTTCTGCCGCAGGCGTCATGCCTGCGTGAACTTTGGATGAAGGCAACTGGCCAATAAGCCCACACAGGCTACCTGAAGGCATCAAAGCTGCCGGATTCGACACTCTCGCTTTGTAATGAACACTTTGAAAAAATATTTAACTGCACAGTTATACTCAGTGCAGTTAAATCTGCTAAGGAAAAGGAATGTTTCACGCGTAGTGCCAACAGCTGCTTTAGTTGTGAATCAGTGAATGGTGCCGTTGTTTCTTCGCATCTCGTCCGTGTGTGCAGCGTGCGTGGATCACGCATCACCAACACTCGCTAAGCCTGCACCCTAGCAGTCTTCCATGTATGTACGTGTCCATCCACAGAGCACGTGCGAGCGACGCGAAGCACGCGTTTTTCCTTTTCGACAGATAACCACATGTGGACGGCATTCGGTATCAGCGGCGCGGCCGACAAGAGCCAGATGGTGGGCGCGGACGTCGCTGTGATTCTCATCGCTGGCACCAACTACGACGTCTCGGTCAAGGACTTTATGATAACGGCCAAGGCACAGGTGAGGGCATTACCTTGACCAAGCCCTTGGTTTGCCTGAAGGTGTGTACCTTCCTTTAGTTGCCTAGAGCGGGCGTTTGAAGTATATACGCCTTTGTTCATAGGCGGCGTGCCAGGCATAAAAGGGAGCAGGGCGACGGCCGGAAAAATTTCGGGGGGGGGGCGAAGCCCGGTAGACCCCCCCCCTCCGGCTGCGCCACTGGCACCAACGTATTATATTTAGAACATTGTCCGAAGAGTCCAAGCGCAAATCTTGTTATCGCTGTCACTGCTTCGTGCGAAACAGCCAAATCCTTTTTTTACCGGTTCAAAATTTACACTGAGTATGCGATGCGAAAGCAATATGACCTTACGGGCAGCTGGAGCGCAAATATTTAGAGGTAAGCCGCGGCCGGTGTTCGGTTGCCGTTATATATGGCTAATCGCAAATGCAGAAGTGTTGTCTGTCCGTCGGTTAATGGATGATTTCGTTTTGTGCGCACGCGATAATTATCAGCATCCGTTTGATGTCTGGTATCGGTATTTGTTGGTGTCGCGTCTGCACGGCGTACTTACACTCACGCCGCCCTTGTGCCTTGTCTGCGTGCAGTGCTCCGGCTCCGACGGCGTCTGCCCCGACACCGAGCAGGGCGGCAAGGACGACCTGACGCTCAAGTCGAAGACTTACGCCAATGGCATCGTCGACGTGGTCTACTCTCGCAAGCTCGACACCGGTACGATTGCCGTTCTGAGGACACTGCGGCTTCCTTATATGCCTTTTACTGTAGGGGTGTGGAAATACTGCAGGGTTTTTCAGGGAACACTTCCAAATTAAAAAAAAAAAATTGCCCGTGGCAGATAGTACGATTCTAGTCCACGAGCCTGGTCTGCTCGAATAGGCGGAGATTACTCGCACAAACAAACAAAAACTGAAATGCGTAATCGACTAATTAACAAAAATCACTAATTAAGTTTTTAGCTATTTACCTTATAGAACATATTGCAATTCACGAATTCTAGCGGGTGAGACTGCAAGGCATATCCACTTGAAGATAATTGTGTGGATGACATCATTTACGACACATATGCGCCTTCGAACTTGCGGTAGAAATGCGCTGTAGTTCCACTTCTTTTCTTAACAGAACGTCGTTCAACGCATTGAAGGAAAAAAGTAACTGGAACGCCAATGCATTTCTCCGCCAAGTTCGGGAATGAATATCTCGAAACTGGTATCATCCCGAAAATCCTTTCCAAGTGGATCCACCTTGCGAACTCCTCGGCTAGAATTAGTAAATTATATGTGGCATGAGGCAATTAGTTAAAACATTAATTCGAATTTTTGTGAATTAGTCCATTATGCATTAAAATTTTTTTTTGTGTGTGCAAGTAATGTCCGGCTCTTCGAGTAGACCAGCTCATGAACTAGAATTGTGCCATGTGCCACAGGCAACTTAAGATGTTTTTAATGTGTTCGCTGAAACACCCGGCATAGTACCGTACGAGACGGAATCAGAATACGAATTGAATAGTGTCAGAAGCGATTTGAATCGAATCTAGAACATTTTTCGATCAATTTGCGATTCACGTACAGTCTTTTCATCACATTATCAATTTCGACATCCGGGTATTCGAACACTAGAAATTATATATCATTACACTGCGCATTATAAAACATTCTATATTACAGGCACAAAGGGAACATTAGGAATAACGAAGTGGCATACTCGAAACTAGGGGCTTTTAGCAACGCTCACCATCTTGCATTATTAAATAAAGCTTATAGTGGTTACCTTGTCGGCCAATTAGCCTCACTACGTATCTTGGTGACCAAACCAGAAGTGCGTGCTTTGTGTGGCGATGGGAGAGCAGAAAAAAGAAAGCAAATAACTTTTTCGCTTGTTCGAATGGTGGCGGCAGATCGTGACAATATTGTGCACATCAAGTGTGCTGAAATCAAGCGTAATTTAGATTTAGTACGGTAAGAGGACATAGGTGCGGCATCCATAAACAGTACCAAGTCAGAGCCACTGCAGAGAGTCATGTGTAAACAAAATTTATCGCTGTTGATCGTGGTTTTGCCCAAATTGCCTGGCTTTTCTGAGCGTACGCTAGTACGGTATGTGGCTCTGCGGATGCGGTGAAAGTTATCGCATTTTCTCTTTCGTGCCACGTTTTATCGGGCGCAGTCTACGGCTTGAAGTATTCGAAAGCTATTCGAAAAAATATTCAGTTTTGATTTGATTCAGAGTATTGAAGTTCGTCTGAAGACTGAATCCAATCCAATATTATTAGATTCGCTATTCAAAAGTTCGGAATATTCGCACGCCCTTATGTTTTAGTGTACTATACAGCTTTATGCAGAGCGTATCGCTCTTTTATAAGTGAAGGATGGTGTGACAAGGCAGGACAGGGCTGGACAGGACAGGACAGGGGAGGACAAGGGAGGTCAAGACAGGGCAGGATAGGTCAGGGCAGGACAGGACAGGGGAAGGCAGGGCAGGGGAAGTCAGGACAGGCCAGGGCGGGATAGGGCAAGGCAGGGCCAGGGGCAGGGCAGGTGCGGCCATATTTTTTGCGATGGCGGACTTTGCAGCGATGTTGCTTCCGAAAAGCGAGGAGGAAAATAACGAAAGCGAAGAAAACGACGACAAGACATAAGATGGCTATGACCGCATCAACGCATTATACCGCTTTGAGGTGAAACCTCATAGTAAACTACAGTGACTCGCCCCAGGTCCTCGGACGTCGTGGAACTGGCTGGAACCCTGTCGCTGCGCCTGTAGAGCTGCACTGTGTGGGACAAGTTTGTCAGTGGTCTCGCTCTCACGATTACTCTGTGAAGATGACGGGTGCATTGGGCTGTTGAGCGCCGCAGCTCGCGTCTCACGCTTGCGAACGGCCTTAGTGCAGTTATAGATGAATGGGCAGATTATATAAGCATTCGAAATGAACGGACGAACGTGCGAAACGTTTAGTTACTTCCGACGTTTCGGTCGGGGCTCGGCCTTCTTCAAGAGATACAGGGCGTACGCAAAAAAAAAAAAAACGCTTTTAAATACACAGATACGACCAGCGGCCACAGAACACGTGCGTAAATTTTATCATATGTAACGCATATATCAGGCTTCAAGAACTGAACAACATAGGCACTCGTGTGATGTGATTGCAACATGATTGTATAAGACGAATTACAAGCATTGTTTGCAATTGCAAATTGGAGTATGAGTTTCCTGAGTACAACCGCCCCACACGAGCCTTCGCCACATGTATGTTGTACACCATCACCGCATCTAGACGGTGAAGAACACCTTTGCAAGGTGAAGGAAACATCAAGACTAATTTCGGATCATCTAGCTTGTCATAAAGGTCTTTAAGCCGGTGATCACGAATTTTCGGAGATGGCCATTTTCCTGCACTTCACCTGCACTTGTTCCCCTTAGAGGACGTTGCAAGAAGGTTCTCATCTCTTGAATCGTATACACCGGATCGTTAAGTGAAAGGCGGCACCTGTGTCGTTGGTGCGCGTGCACTTACACTCTTAGGCAAAGTTACACCCTTTGGCTTGCCCCTTCTGCCACACAACAATAATCGTTATCTGCCTTGATGCGTTTCCTTTCTTTAACGCTGCGAGCCCGGAACTTTCCAGTAACGAACTGCACGCGCGTTATCAGCATAGAACAGTGCCCCTTTTGATAACGCGCGTGTCGTTCGTTACTGGAAAGTTCCGGGCTTGCAGCGTTAAAGAAAGGAAACGCATAAAGGCAGATAACGATTATTGTTGTGTGGCAGAAGGGGCAAGCCAAAGGGTGTAATTTTGCCTAAGAGTGTAGGTGCGCGTTGCGCACAGAGCCTATCGCTATGTCGCAGGTTTGCGCCATGGGCGACACGTTCACTAGAGCAAAATTTGATAACATGCCTCTCCCAGGCTATGGTGGCCGTCCTGGTCACTGTGCACATTGTGTGTGGAATGTGGACGACACCTACAGACGTACGGGCACAGTTGAAGCAAGAGTGGTTTACACGACTGCACCACGTGAATGAGCCTTTGCAGCGAGCTCGCCGACCGTGACTGTGGGTCACTGACTACAAAAGCTTTTTTACACCAGTAAAGGTGCTCGCTGGTCTCATGGCTAACGCCTTCACACTCAAGGCTACGAAATCTTTTATTTTTTTTATTGTTCACGAGAGAGAGCTTTATAACTGTACCTGTGTTGTGAGAAGAAGTAGTTGAAAACTGCATTTATTCTGACCACTTGGTGCGCACCAAAATGTCTCAGACAAGAGACAAGAGCAGCGATATTTATTTAGGTTCATTTCATGCAGTTTCCGGGTCTCTCGCTGCTATCATAATTAAGGTAAAGGTGTTAGGGTACGAACAACACCCCTTATACACTCATAAGGGAGTTGGAATGCTTGCATGTGCTCTCTTAAAAGAATTTACACCATTTGGTGCTTATCTTGTTCCACAACAACAGTCTTCATCTGCCTTGCTTGCGTTTGCTTTCTTGAAAACTCAGCGCTGGCTACTTTCTTGTCCAGAATGCTGTGTCACTCTCATAACGCGCAAGCCGTTCGTCGCTTAGATACCGGGCTCGCAGCGTTAAAGAAAGGAAATGCGGGCAAGACAGATGACAGTTATCGTTGTGGGACAAGATGCGACCCAAAGGGTGAAAAGGGTTTTTAAAAGTGTACGAGCAGCTCCTGGAAAACAGCAGCGCTCGGTGACATTTCTTCGCGCCGTGTTAGCTAACCGCGACACTTAATGTCATGAGTCATGCCCGGCAACATTACACTTGTCTGTCTATAGATGCCAGGAGTGACGCATATTTATTACGGACGTACCATATGCTCGCATTTTTTTTTCGAGAACAAATGCTAAAGCAGCGCAAGATCGCTTTCATGGTTGAACGCAGGGTCGCCAAGATGCCGCCAGCGTCGCGACGGTTCCGGGTGCTGTACTGAGATTCTTGCGTTGCCTTAACGCAGGGGATGACAAGGACAAAGCCATAGCGTCTACGGGAGAGGTGGCCGTGGTTGCTGCGCAAGGTCCTGTCAACATGCAACAGCCGGAAACTGTGCTGTACCACACCATGATAGTCACCAGGCGTAAGCGGGAACATTGCTAGTTTTTCCCAACACTTGAAGCTGTCCTGCACCCTGAATAAGCACGAACTTCAATGAGCACTGTTCTTTCCTTCTTTCTTTCTTTCTTTCTTTCTTTCTTTCTTTCTTTCTTTCTTTCTTTCTTTCTTTCTTTCCGGCTTATGATGCCATTACAAAGAGGAATAGTAATCACACAATATCAGTGATAGTGGTAGTACAAGTAAGGTCGCTGAAGCCATGGAACGTTTTGAGTTAACATCGTCAGGGCACTAAACGTACGAGGACGCATGTAAATTAAAAAGGAGATCAGCATTACCTAGAAAGAAGGCTAAAAGGCACTGCACGCTCCCTCTAGCCTTCGTGACAAAGTACTGCAACGCACTCTGAAATATAAACATTATTCTGCGGAAATACTATCCAATATTATCAAGCAATGAGCACTTTAGAAAAGCGTTCCCGGAGGTACCAAGGGTCACGCATCGCCGCAACAGAAAGTTTATGTAGAAGTAAGCCCTCAATTTACCGTCTCGGGTGTAAGACTTGCAAAGATATTCGAAATTATATAAAGATTAGAAGCGCTGCAAGTGAGTATGCGCACGAACTTAACTCCAGTTTTACCTGCACGAGTTCTAACTTCATTTATTTGCCGCAATGGTCGTTCTGCTATAAAGAATACATCGGCGTAACAGGACAGCCGATGAATGTTGCACGGACATCGTACGGACATGGTTACGAAACTTTCCAAAGCAGTCGCACATCATTTTTACATACCAGGTCACACTTCTGACGAACTTAAGCTTCATATCCTACAGTCGCACCTTCGTTCGCGTAGAGACAGCAAATTACAAGAGTTCATACCCCCCCCCCCCCCCCCCCCAACGAAGTATTCCAAGTTCGGTACACTGCAAACAAAAGGCACAAATGTTTCAAAGGGAGCTGTTGAGTTTATTCGTTATACCAATGACTCGAATATAGCCAGGATCCCTTAATGTTTTGCGGCCTTACGCTTGGTTGAACCAGAGCTGATAATATCCCGCTTTCCAACTTATTGTCATTAGATATTTATCTTCATAAATATTTTAGGAGTCGTTTTCTTTTACCAATGTACAATCTTACGTAAGTTTCTAGTTTCATTCATTTATTAAATATTTAGATAATCTATTTTCTCCTTCTCTCA